>NC_084984.1:20503929-20688929 GCF_963691925.1 Scomber scombrus
ATTTTTAATAAGTAACTTTCCTCTTCCCTGGACTAACATCTGTAACGTGATCCATGTTTTTAGTTCTGAGTCGGCTTTTGCTTTCAAAGTTCACCCCATTCCCTTTTTTAGAGCCTTTCTTTCACTGTCAGATTAAAGCTTTGCAATGGTACATTTTGAGTATCAAACCTCCTCAAATTATTCTCCCTGCATTTAAATGTAGACTTGAGAACAATGAGCTCCTCTCTTTTCAGTAGTTTTAGTGTAATGGAGAGCAGACACAGGCCAGTTTTCAACCTGCCAGATGCACACTAATGTGTTTATAATAAGGAACAAGTGTATTATGACTAATGTCACAATGGATGAATTTCAAAGTGAATTATTACTGATGTCGGCTATGTTAATGCACTCCCTTGTTTTGTTTTTTGCCACCCTGTATGACATTTCACATAGTAGTAATGAAGTGGACTGAGGAAAGCATCATTATAAATTCTGTGTTAAGGAGACTGGTTCCAAAATGAAGAAACTACTTCTTTAGAAATGTGGGTGTACTGAAATGAATTTGAAAAATTATATTTGTTATGTGAAATGTTTGTCACAAATTTGCAAGTTCTTTTTTTTAACATATACAAATTTGAAAATGACTAAAGTTCTAAATCATTGACAAGCAATACTTTAACATAGGATACTGGATAAGTATCTTGAGGATAAGTGGGAGATGAATAAATGTTTTTCTCAACTACAGCCTATCATTTGTTTAGACAGAAAAAAATGTCATGACCACAGGTATCCTGTGTGAAGCCAGACAGGAGGTTGTGTTGTTATGACAAGCAATCTGCAGACCTGTGGCCTTGGTTGTGTCTGCCCATGGCCTTGTCCAGTCTGCTACTGTGTGGCTAAATGATTGAACATACAGTAGATTATGTGTGTGTGTGTGTGTGTGTGTCTGTGTGTGTGTGCCCGGACGTGTATTCAGTGCCAGTGGTATTTAATGGTAGCAGGTAGTGTTTAGCCACACGGGCGCTGAAACCGTAACCCTCAATATATTCCAAATCCAGTGTACAGTGGGAATATGTTATGTTGTTGTTTCCCAAATAGTGGCATACTGTACCTCAGCAACACACACACACACACTTGAAAACCTAAGGAGGGGTTGGCATGATTAAAATACATATAGGAACTTCCTGCAGGATGTTATTGGTAGAACATGGTATTTGCTGTTTCAAGCAAGCTTGATGGATTTACTGAACAAAAGAATATGAAAATTATGATTCTGGATGTAGCAATTAGCGGCAATGTGACCAGCAGTACTGTAATCATTATGGCACAACAAATAAAATGAGATTATATTTATAGTGTGAGTGAAAAGGTAACAGTTTATGTATCTTTTTGCAAATTTCAATAATAAAACAAATAATAATTAAGTAAAACAATAGTATAATGACAAACTAACAGATTGCCCCACATTATTAATAACTAGGTTACCCAGTTAAACTAAACTAGAATAGTAGTTCAAGGTAAACATGGAGGGTTTTGTGAGGCTGGAAGCATTTCAGCATATTGAAGGAAGGAGATGCAGATTAGCTGAACTTTATTTGCATAATTCAGATTATTATTATTCAGATTATTCCCATGGTTAGACCAGTATTACAGTAACTGTTGTTGTTATAGCAGTGCAGAAAGACTGAAGCTGTCTGTCTTTTGTCAAATCTCCAGGGAGGTTTTTCACTTGGGACATAGACAATGTTTTGGGCTTTTTTTGTGCTGAGGGTTTGGTACAGTTGGTGAAATGTGACAGGTGTTGTCAAATCCAGGTGCAGTGAAGAAAAGAGATCTCAAGTCCACCTCAAAACAGTGTACCAGGCTTCACTTCAATCAAACTCCAGTGAGGGCCCTCAGGGTTCACACCAGATGTGAAATTGGGCACATATTTGAAGTTCAGTATGTTACGTTAACATTGTCCATCATTATGTAGACATTCAGTAGACAGACATGCTGGCCAAGACGGTAATGTAATGTGCAGGTCTATTTGAATTCCCAAATTAAAATTAAAAGAAAATATCAAGCAACAAATGAGTAACATTAAAATCAGGCAGCTTTACGTCTTTGCTGACTTTGCCGACTGTTGACTTTGACTACTTTGAGAAATGCAATCTAGCTTTCCCACTAAACATACTATTCCTTTAACAAAAGAAGACAAGCTTCTCAAACGTTAAACGTTTTCTAAACTTAAGCAGCTGTACAAGGACTTTGCCTCAACAAAATTATGACTCAATTAAGTAACTATCCGCAGTTGGCTTTTCTTCTTTGTTTTCTCTCTCCAACTTTTTCGACCTTATTCTTTCTTTCTCCACTTTTTTTCATCTCTTTGGCTCGCAAACATAGAGTGGTGATGGAGACAGCCTTGGCGTAATCTTCAGTCTAATAGTTTAATCCCATTAATTATCACACAGCCATTATTCTACTCAGTCATAATCCCCCCCTGAGACCTACAACACACATACATACAGGAACTAATGCAGGCCGATGTGCATGGGGGGGATAAGAGATAGAAAAGCCAAGCAAATCAAACTTAAGTACAATTCAATAGAAATCCTAAAACTTTAACAATTAATAAACCTCTTTAATCACTTTTACATGTCAAGTTCCAAGGGAGTGCTAACAGCCAATACAGTACATAGAACTTTGTATGATAGCAGAAAAGATTCATATTTACTCTTAATGTTTGGTCTGGAGACATCTTTCAACATCTCTGTGTGTTACTCATGGAGCTGGGGGGAATAAAATCAACGATATTTAATCTTTGGAGTTGCATCATTTCGAGAGGGCTATTCAGGCAACAGGTTGCAGCTTAAGATTTGATATGAAACTATCAACAGATTTCAACAGATACCTGTAGACAATTCAAGAGGTGAAATTCATAGATGTAAGGTCTCAGTCTTTGGACCACGGGTTGATGCTGGATGAGCGGAGAGCTCAAGAGTTGGGAATATTTTATTCAGATGCCAGCTTTTTGAGTAATGTTGTAGCAGGCTGAAATGTGTCCAAAATAGCTGATTCTACGGGTTCGATTATTTCAGGTATTTTCTTGAAGAGTAACCACTAAAAGACATACGCACACACACACACACACACACACACACACACACACACATCAAACACACACATTTCTTTCATTGCTTTGATATTGAATTGCTGTTGAAGAGGCTTCTTTAGAGCTAGGTTTATAAGGCTGTTAACAGAAGAGAGGAGCACACGGATTATTCGTATTATCAGTAATCAATTCTGAGGGGAAAAAAAGCATGTTTTGTCAAACTAAAGATGCTCTTTGAAATTTGAAAAGCAGGTTGTTGGTGATTTTTTTTACCATTTATTCAAAGTTTAGTGAAATTAACACAGGAGGAGGAAAGAATTTGCTGAATGTCACACAGACATCTCAGTTGCTCTCAGAGTGGGTAAATAAGCTAAGACACTTTTCAAATGATAAATGCATGAACACAAACTTCACAGAGTTTCTGCATTCATTCCTCTGGCGCTACAGAGGCATTGATCTAAAAATAATGTACTCCTGCTCAGTATAACTGGGGACATACTGTAGGATTGGGTGTCCCTTTACTGAAATGGTGAGAGCTTTGTTCTTGCTGTGCATCTTTGCTCCGGTTGGCATATGTGGATGTATGCAGACAGCTCATCCCAGATATGACCTTTAATGGGACATGAGCCTGTGAGCATGTAAATGGGCCCGATGCTTCAAAAAGCAGCCGATGTACAGACCATAATTCATTCACCCCAGACCACTTAGCATTATTAGTCTACGACAAAAGATTAATATTTCAAAACCATAAACAACAAAACAAACAGAGAAGCCACCGCGGCACCATAACTCAGGCCCAGGCCACTTAACGTTATTGTAAACCAAATATTTAATATTTCAAACCATAAACTAAAACAGACAAGCTCTTTGTCCAGCCAGAGTGCCATCCATCCTCTCGTCTCCTCTCGTCTTCTCCCCTCCCATCCTCTAGAAGACATATGGAAAAGGAGATTGACAGTATCATGAAAGCAAAGGATGAATGCTGAAAAAGAGACGGGTGAGAAAATGGGCGAGAAAAAGGGGATAGACAGCAGATTGCAAGGGGAGATGAAAGCAAGAGAGAGACCGAGGTTGAACGATTTTACAAAGCGCAGCAAACGCACAAAGCAAGAGGGACGGAGAGGGAGAGGCAAAGTAATTAACAAAAGGAGAGAGGAAATAAGCGAGACAGAAACAACACATGGATATTGAATGTTGGTGTAGAGAAAGGGAAAGATGGGGAAGCACAGAACTTGCAGGGAAAAAAATGAGGCAAGCAGGTGGGGGGGGCTTTTAGTGATAGTCCGGTGATCAGTTCTCGTTGCTGTTATTGCATCTACGCCTTGATGTGGACCAGAGTCAGTTCAAACACAGCACGCCATCACTCACACACTAATGACCAGCTTGCTTACTGTTTCTGTGTGTGTGTGTGTGTGTGTGTGTGTGTGTGTGTGTGTGTGTGTATGTGTGTAAGACTGTGTGCTTTGATTTTAATCTGTTTGCAGAAGCATTTACAGTGTTTCCCATGTACTTAAAAACCTTGGTTTTTGGTTTGAATTGATTCAACGGATATGTTTAGCACGTCTAATCTAATAACTACTATTCTGATAGACGGATTGGTATTGTCATTCCTATTTCCTGCATAATTATTGTTGTCTTTATTGATTAGATTAGCAGTGGTCAATGAGTCATCTGACAGCTGAGTCTACAGATCTTTTGGTTTTTTTCACCCAAGCTGTTATTGGGATCATTATGGACCGAAAGTGCTATTGATTGGAAAATATAGGGTATCTGGTTCAGATGGACTGTATTAGTTCTTAATTTAATCTGCAGATGGAGTTCTAGCTATGGCTTTGTGTATGTTAACCTCATCTGCGGTTACACACAGGCACACTATCTTCTATATACCGCTCTCCCCCTCGCCTGCGTTTCACAAAGTTCTCAATAATTAGTTTGGCAGAGATGCTCTTCTGTTTTTAATGGGGTGAAATTATTTCACTGCATCAGCACAGAGGTTTGGAAAAGTTCATCCAGCAGCTCCATATCTCAATCCCTCAACTTTGTTTGTGTGTGTGTGTGTGTGTGTGTGTGTCTGCTTGTGTCTATTTTGGTGTTCGCTCCGCTGTGTGTTTGCATGAATGTATGCTGCACTTCTGTTTTCAATGTGATAATGACTTATCGATCTGAGGACAAATTAATTTGTCAGCATGGAACTCCTGATGCCTGATGGTTAGTGCGTGACGTATTTCTTTCTCTCATTCGCTTTGTTTCATTCGCCGTCGCTCCTCCGGGCTCCAGGTTCACATCTCATTCTTCTGAATGTCTGTCTCTTTCTCTGTAATTCTCCCTCACTCTCTCTCTCTCTCTCTCTCTCTCTCTCTCTCTCTCTCTCTCTCTCTCTCCGTCACAATGACAGACTTCGCCTTGATGTGGCTGTGCTGAGATATCCGCGGGAAAGCAATCTGTCTTGTGTGATTTTGTGGTCATCCAGCGTTAGCCATTGTAGAAGTCCCCACATCCTGCGTCTATCCCACTTTTCTACCCTTTACCATGTAACCGCTGTGGAAGGCCACCATATCCTGCAGCTATCTTCCATGATTGCTGCAGCTGTTTCCAAACGGATCCTCATGTGGGTGAAACAAGGAGGTAGCAGAGCTGTATGAAGAAAACTAATTTGAAAAATGAAGGCAATTCCCAATTTAAACATTGCTTAAATCTTTTCATTTTGTTTCCTTTTAGTGAAACTGATATGCTGTTAGTTAGTTTTTTTTATGTCTGATCGTATTGCATCTTTTCATGTTCTTCTTCATCTTCTCTTTTAATATCATGAAGTGCTTTCTAACAAAGTTGTTTGTGCACTATGTGAATAAGTGGATTTGACCTTTTGATGTCAAGTGCCCACCTTGAACTTGCACTTTTTGTATATGAAATATTTATTAGGTTTTCTATGATTCCTGCTAATGTCTCCACATCTCTTGTAAAAAGCCACAGTGGCTCAGCATCATGTTGAGAGCATCGCAGTTAGCTATAAATACTGAGCAGTTTCATGCTGTAAGTAGAATCTGCATTAGGCACCTCAATGCGCTAGAAGATCCAGATACTGTTTGATTAAATGTTTTGTTAAAAAAAAAGAAAAGCAAAAACCAACTAATATGTCTAGTGGACAGCAATAACATACTGTAGATAAATATGGTTGTTTTTTTACTTTGTTTTCCCATGAAAGTAAGCTTGTGATGTAGATGTTAACAGGCTTGTTTCCCAATCATGAAAAAATACTTTATCTTTCTATTTCATAGCTAGAAGGAGAGACACTTTTCAGAGCACTCATTCAGTATTTAACAAACAAGTTGTATTAAAAGGCTACAGCTATCATTTTTACTATCAACTAATCTGTCAGTAATTATTGACTGACCAGGTATGTCTGACCATTTTTCCAAAACCCAGGTAATCAGACTTACAATGATGTAAAAGAAAGGAAAATGGCAAGGAACCAGTGAAACTTTCTCATATTATTTTAATAAAGTATTTCAATAATGAATTGATCATAAAAGTAATTGTAAGAGTGACTTATCAGTTCAGGACCAGTTGAATTACACCACCGGGGAAGTTGGGACACTCTTCTCAGTTGCAGTCCAACTACATGATTAAGGCTTTTAAAAGAAACTCACTTAACACAGCCTTTATCAGACCTATCTGATAAAAAGTTGTTTCTCCTAAACTGTGTAACAGAGTTGGACTTGTGTTAACCGCTGCTTGTGTGAAAACTTTCTCCCTCTGGGATTGTGGAGGGGATGCTGTTGTCTGATTCCCCCAAAGGAGATTAATGAAAGGAGTACAAACAGAGAAGGAGGGGACAGACGGAGAGATGAGAGAGAGAGGCCGCGACGGAGGGAGGCAGTGGATGGGTAGGAGGGTTTGTAGTGGTGGGAGTGTGTGTGTGTGTGTGTGTGTGTGTGTGTGTGTGTGTGTGTGTGTGTGTGTGTGTGTGTGTGTGTGTGTGTGTGAGTGTGTGTGTGTGTGTGTGTGTGTGTGTGTGTGTGTGTGTGTGTGTGTGTATGTGTGTGTGTGTGTGTGTTGGTGGGGGGAGTCCTCTTCTGTGAAGTCCATTCATGCCCTGCTGAATCAATGGAATTCTTTCTCCCTCTCTCTCTGGTTTTCCCTTTTTCTTTCACATTTTCTCATTCCCTTACAGACTCTGTCTCTCTCTCTCTCTCTCTCTCTCTCTCTCTCTCTCTCTCTCTCTCTCTCTCTCTCTCTCTCTGTCTCTGTCTCTGTCTCTGTCTCTCTCTCTGTCTGTCTGTCTGTCTGTCTGTCTGTCTGTCTGTCTGTCTGTCTGTCTGTCTGTCTGTCTGTCTCTCTCTCTCTCTCTCTCTCTCTCTCTCTCTCTCTCTCTCTCTCTCTCTCTCTCTCATCATCTGGTTATTCTCTCTCTCTCTGTTATGCTCTCTCAGCCTCTCTCGCCCTGCATTCCTCATGTCTTGCCTGTCACGGCCTTATGTCTGTGATGTCACTCAGGACAAAGAGGCCAAGCTTGCCTGGAATGTGAGACTTGACTGGGAGAAAGGGACAGTGAAAGAGAGAGAGAGACACAGAGAGAGAGAGAGAGGGAATGGGTGACAGACAGGTGAGAAAGAATCACCAAAAAAAAAAAGAAACTTTGAGATAAAATGTCAAATATCAATCATGAAATCATGAAATTCTAAACACGGTGAATCTCATCAAACTTGACATTTGGACTTTTTTATTTAAATGTACAAAATATCTCAAAATATCCTGAATTAACACTCAAGTGTGCAATATGTTATGTTGTCTTTAAAAACTTTGTAGGTGAAATAAAGAGAAAAAAAAACGTACTTGGATTGATTCTCTGTGCATTGTGTAGAATAATAAACACCCCCTAAATAGTTGATTAGATCTTTGCTCATCTGAACATCATCAAACAGAATCAGGGTACAAGCGTTCAGGTTTTTTTTTACTTCATGTCTTCCCTCCTTTCAAAAAATCAAATGAGTGGATTCGTTGCTGTGAATAATACATTAATCTAAACAGGTTGAGTTGATTTTGCTTCATCTCAACATCATCAAATAGAATCACTATGCTTGAGTCGGTAGTTTATTTCTATCTTTCTTTGTTTTCTTTTGTTGCATTTGTGCTGATTTCTGCAAAATGACTTTTTTTCCCCTGCTGAATATGAAAAAAAAATCTTTATGTTTAGAACCTGTTTTAAAAACCATCCTGCCTCCTGTTTATACATGCTGTTTTGTTTTTATTTTGCTATCTGATCTATTCTGTACTCACATATATTGCAACTCTATCAGTCCTGGGAGAGGGATCTCCTCTGTGTTGATCTTCTTGAGGTTTTTTTCCATTTTTCCTTGTTAAGACTTTTTGGGGGAGTCTTTCCTTATTTGAATAGAAGGTGTAAGGATTGATGATGTTGTATTGCTGTACAATTTGAATGCTGAGGTAAATTTGTGCTTTCTGTTTTGGAACAGGAAGTATAATCAACACATTTTATGCTGAAGAGCATTTGCTGGTTAGTTCAAGTCTCAATTAAGTTACTATGGGTACAGATAGTGATGTGTCCCCAATGTCTGAGCCCCTTAAAGGCATTATCTCACTTCGATAATGACGTAACTTGTATGAATGCATCATGTTCCCATAACAAAGTTGCCTGTCAATGAGAAAAATGCATTGAGTGGTCTTAAACAATTTAAAGGTCAATTTGTCCAGAAATTAGAGGTCAATTTCCTCTTTACTTCCCTTAGTTGCTTCTGTTGCCAGGCAGCACTTCCTTGTTGGCTGTTTGGGAACTATTTTGATCCTCCAGGGAAATTAGTGACAGCACTCTTTCTTCCTATGCCGCGCTGGTATGCATGTTCTCACATACCAATGTTGTCATTCGTGTGCATGAATGACTGAATGGATATGGAACATTGCAAAGTTCCCAAGGTTGTCAAGCTGTTCAATGAAAAAACCTGCAAAAAAACCCTACATACATATTATTGTGTTCACATTTCTATGTTCCGACCGCGTTTTTATTCATCCTCACGTCAGCTGATGTCAAAGTGGGAGGGAATGAGAAAAAGATACAAGGTGAAAACTAGTCTAAAATGGGGGAAATTAGAAACTAGAGAAAATGAAGTACCGGGACAAGAAAAAGACGAAATAGAGGAGAGAGAGAAACAGGAAGAGAAGAATATGAAGGGGAAAAAAACAGACACAGACCACTGAAAAGGTAACATCAGGGGAGAGCAGCGAATCACATTGATATTCTCACCAAAGCAGGGTCACTGCGTGTGTCCCAATAGAGCAATATTTATGTGTGACCACACACACATGCGTGTGGAGTGTGACCTCTCTACAGAGGCCTGTCCGTCAAACCCCCTCTCTGTAGACCACACACACACACACACACACACACACACAGAGGCAAAGATATCAGAGCACACTGAGACACTTGCAGAAAGGAGAAAATAGCAGAACAGAGAAGGTGAACGGTGAGGAAATCAGTAAGCTGGAGAGAAAGAAGAAAATGTGAGAAGCGATGGAAAGCAAACCGAACTTCTTTCGTTCTGACCACCTGCGAGGATTGTCAAACAAACTCAGCGATTCTGTTTCATGTTGATCAAAAAGAGTACGACAGAAGCAATGAAGCCTCTGGTTTGTTAGACTGAAATGTGTATTGATACTAAACCAAGCCACACACATCACTCTCAGGTACAGCTTGTATCATTGACTTAAACACTGGAGGCATTTTATTTGAAAAGACAGAATATGATGATATTATTCTGCTGGAGCACTGTGGGGGTAAAACACCCAAACTCAGTGCAGCTATTCATTTGGAGACTCCATCCAGTTCCCTTAGAGGCATGGTAACTCTATTTGTGTAGCACAAGTCGTGTATAGCACAGCACAATAAAATGCATGAGACATCAACAATAAAACAACTGAGTAAACAGTATGTCTTGAGACAAACAGAGTCAATGGCATCAAATTAAACACAAAAAAAAAACAGACAGTAATTGGTTTTGTGCTTATCAAACTGAAACATTTTGGCAGCTGCTGTTGTAACATTGTCAAATATCCCTTAAATTAACCACCACAAGTGGTTCCTCAGCACATTTGAGGTGAGAAAAAGGACACATAGTTGCAGATTCATGCTTCGTAGTTAAACTATCCACAAAATCAAACAATGATTCACTTTAAGGCTATATATTTTATGTGCAGGATTTCCAAGTGATGCTATCAGAAAGAACTGATGCAGAAATACATACAAAATATTCCTACTCTAAACTTATAGGAAACATGCTATCAAAGTAGCAAGTACCTTCATTGTTTTAAATTAAGATTATAAGGTTGCAGTTATCTTCTCACATTCCTCTCCCTGCCTCTAGTGGCTATTAGTAGTCATGACACCATTTACTTACGTTAAACCAGGATTGCTTGCAACACTACATTACATTAGTGTTTTTCTGCCTCCTGCTAATCATTGACTCAGGGTTGTTGTTTGCCAAGCCTGATAATAGCACTGATTTACTCAAGGAGACATGAAATGAGACAACATTGCTGGTGTGTGGATTCTCAGTTCATAAATCCTCTTAGTTGGTTTTGAATCTCAGGAATTCTCCATCATCTGCGACAAATTTAGAATGACACATTCTTGGGAGAGCGGAAAATAATTTATATTGTTCTACCGTAGGGAATATGGTGAAAATTGCTTCATAAAACAACTGAGTATGACAATTTATGCACAGTATAGTGTGTATGTATTGCATAAAATGAACCATCATGAGTAATGCCTAAAAGAGACGGCAAAGCTCTCTCCAATTTTCCAAGCGATTGTTTCAGGGGAGACTCATCCTCACTCTTCTTTACTCTCTCAGGTAGCTGGCATGGGACTGTGTGTGTGTGTGTGTGTGTGTGTGTGTGTGTGTGTGTGTGTGTGTGTGTGTGTGTGTGTGTGTGTGTGTGTGTGTGTGTGTGTGTGTGTGTGTGTGTGTGTGTGTGTGTGTGTGTGTGTGTGTGCGCTCTCATATGCATGCCTGTGTGGCTCACCCACTCAGCAGTAAATTCTGTTATCCTTGGGGGTCTGGCTGCACAAGGATTACACTGGCATCCCACTCTTGTTTTAAAACACAAATGCTGGTACACACACACACACACACACAAAATCCTGTGCACAAAAAAACACACACATAGTCCCACATACCTGCACAACACACATACACGCACACCAGTTTGGCTTTGCTACGGCTCCGCTTTTCAATTTTCAGCTCAATTACATTCCACTGTTACCTATTCTAAACCAAGATGCCCCTTTTCCCTCAGGACACATGCACACACACACAAACACACACACACACACACACACACACACACACACACACACACACACACACACACACACACACACACACACACACACACACACACACACTTATTTAACTGCACTGCATCCCACTTAAGCCCAAGATTGTGTGGCCTCCTCAACTTTCACAGAAAGTGAGAATCATTCGGTGCAGCAGACTTTTAAAACAGTTTTTTTCTCCTTCTGTTTACTTTCTGACTTCTATGAAAGTGGACATCTGCTATTTCAAGTGTCAAGTTGTAGAAAAAACCTTAAAGAACAAGTTTTCAGTTAATAAAACCATGATACAGGAAATACACTGATCCTAAGCTTTGTAGCACCATGGCAAAAGTTCCTTTTTAATTTCTTTGCTTTCAAAGCTCAGTGCACCAAGAGCGCCCCTTCAAGGCCAGTGTAAAACGTATCCACATTCCATGAAAAGGAGCATGGATCAATATAAATGCAAGTTAAAAGTTCAGTTAATGTTTACAAACTATAAATGTTTAAAAAAAAAAAAAAAAATCTGATTTAGCTATGATCCACTGTCAGAGATGGTAAGACAGCAAATCTCAAAATGAAAAAATATGGTTTAAATCTAAGAACTTCCTTCATTAAAACAAAGCCAGAAGTGGAGCAATATGTTTGATTTCAGTCTGCTTTTAATCAAATTCTCATGATAGAGTAACTGCAGCTGCTGTGTGCATGGAAACAAAAAAACATTATCTGACATACTGACTGGGTTCCCTGGAACCCCAAAAATAAACATGATTAGTTATATAATTATATATATATATGTGTGTGTATATATATATATTTTTTTTTAAAGGAAATTATTATTTTAGAAAACTTAGAGTTAATTTGCATATTGTGTAAAACGAAAATATTTACGTTAATACATATTGCAGTTTTTATCCCAAGTACAATCTTTCCACAAAGCCTTCAAAATGACTGACAGAGTACCCCAATCCCCCTGATAGTATGTGATATTTTAAATATTTACCCATGGAAAACATGAACTTATTAAACAGTACCATCAATGAAAACCGCATAGGCCGAATTGGATGCTCTAAAATGAATAGATAAATTGGTATTTTTAAGAAAAACTAATTAAAATTAAACAGAAAACAGTGATATAAAGTTATTAAGAACAAATTGATTGACAAAGTCATAAAAAATGTAAATGAACCGAAATATATATATATATATATTTTTTTTTTTTTTTTTTGTTGCAAATAAATTTCCGTAGAAAAAAAACAACTCTGAAATGTACACACACACACACACACACACACACACACACACACACACACACACACACACACACACACACACACACACACACAGACACACACACACACACACAGAATAAAAATCTTGAAGAACACGTTCTCAGTTAATAAAACCATGATACAGGAAATACACTGAGCCCAAGCTTTGTAGCACCATGGCCAAAGTCCCTAATTCTTTGCTTTCAAAGCTCAGCGAATCAAGAGCGCCCCTTCAAGGCCGGTGTATAACCTACCCACATTCCAGAAAAAGGAGCATGGATCAATATAATTCAAATTACAAGATAATTTTCTGTTAACAACAAATGTACAAATCTGATTTATCTATGATCCACTGTCAGAAGTGGTATGACAGTAAATATCAGAATGAAAGAATATGTTTCAAATCTAGGAACTTCCTTCATTAAAACAAAGCCAGAAGTGGAGCAATATGTACGATTTCAGTCTGCTTTTAATCAAATTCTCATGATAGAGTAACTGCAGCTGCTGTTTGCATGGTAACAAAAAAACATGCAGTCATTAAACTTGGCAAAAATATAATGTTTTTTTTTAACCCTCATCCTACCAACATATACCATACAGGGATGACTGACTGGGGTCCCTGGGAACCCCAAGAATAAACTACTGTAAGAAACAGCTATTATAGCAAAATCTTTTTGTTATCTTTTGTTTTTTAGTTTTTTAAATGCACTAATGAAAACAGTAACAAATAACAATGATATGATATGACGTCATTAGTGACAAATTGATTGACAAAGTTGGAATGATAAGAAGTTGGGAAATCTTCTCAAAAATATGTTTTAACACTAATGTCATCATTATATATGTACTATTTGTATAAATTAATCATCTTATAAAAAAACAAAACAATACTTGGTACAAATGTAAAGAGACACACACACACACACACACAGTCCCTGGTTCTAATAGCATTGCAGGCAAGCATACAAAGAGAACAAACAGCCATGTAATGTGGCGGTTCCCTCTCATTGACACTGGGCACTGGAATGCAACGCGGGGGGGTAGGGGACATGGTGTGTGTGTGTGTGTGTGTGTGTGTGTGTGTGTGTGTGTGTGTGTGTGTGTGTGTGTGTGTGTGTGTGTGTGTGTGTGTGTACCATCCTGTCAGATTAGCCTAATGATTAGCATTACTGAGAACTGACAGCAAGAGGAAGGAACAATGAGTGTCATTTATCCTCTTTTTCTTTCTCTTGCCCACTCGCTTTCTTTCTTTCTTTTTTCTTTTTTGCTCTGTTCTTTGCTTTTAATCTCTGACCCCCTCCCCTCAACCCCCCGCCCGGTCTCCCTCCCTTACCGTCTGCTCTCCTCTCTCTCTTAATGGTTTTATTCCCACATGTGAGCAGATTTTTCTCTGTAAAAAAGAATACCTGGACCAAATAGACATTTCTGCAAAGAAAACTGGAATGTTTTCAAGATGACACACTCTCATGCATCCAGACATGATCCACCAGTTCAACACCATTAAAAACAGCTTGGCTGATAAAATATAATGACAGGTTGTCAAGCCCTGTAACAGGGCTTTAGCGAAAGTTCAGTCGGGATAACTATCTTTTGCATAGGCCTGTATTTATATCTCTCATTTTAGCCTGCCATTCACAGCTCTCATACACGCTCCCTCATAATTTCCCTTCCTGTCATTGTCTGAGGCTGTCAATTGAGCTATCAGCTGTTCACATCAGCTGTTCACATCTATCCAATAGCACAGCTACACACCTCCATTGTGAGCCTATCATCTTGCTGCTGTCTTTTTAAATATGTTTATCTCTCGGCCTTTAGTGCGCTCATGCTGCTATTATCTGCTCCCCTCCACTTCCCCACCACTGCCTAGTCTTTGCAGATTCATCAGTGTCATCACTTCATCACATATCTGTCTCAGCAGAAGTCATCAGCCACCACTACCAGTGTCTAGACTCCATGGGGGATTAAAAATCTCCCCGTAGAGACAAAGCTGAAGATTTTCTTGACCAAGACTTAATTACAACTGCATCATCTGTTATAATAAACTGATTTAAATATAGTTGAGCTGCCCAGTGCTAAAAAGTTGCTTATCATCAACTAATGGTAGATCGGTATATTTCAGGGAAAGGGTGGTTGATAAATGTGATTTTAACCAACCACCACCCAAAACAAAAATGGGGTGGGAGGAAGTGAAAAGGAAAGAGAAGGGGAGTGATGAGAAAGGATCATTAAGAGAAAAAAGCAAGAGAGAAACATATAAAAAAAGGACACATAAAGAGCCCAAAGAAAGAGAAGATACACAGTGTACTCTCCCCTGCCTCTAGTTTTTTCTTATTCTGTAAGAGAGAAACTATTGATCTTCATGTGATATACACAGCAAAAATAAAAATTGCAGAAAAGGATAAAACCATGCATCAAGTACACAAATTATGTTTTTTTGTTGTTGTTTTTTTTAACCTACAACTCGTGGATGTTTGCAACCATTGACTAGGGGGTCTCCAGTGAACTTCACTTTAAAGGGTCACGAGAAGGACAGGAACAAGTGAACTGGGTGATTCAATAAAGTTATTATAAATCATTCAGGGAAGAAGGAAAAAAAAACCCTCCTATTCAATATTTATGTTTTATGCTGGTTTGTTATGATCAGATATCTCCTCATTTTTTCCCATTTATTTATCCCAAAATTTACTCCAGGGGTTGGAGTTGGCTCAAGGCGGAGGGAATAAAAGAAGGGGAATAAGTGCTCTAGGAAAAAGTATGCATCACTTCATCTACTCACAACTCGAGGCATCAGCTTAAGTGTTTGTGTTTCTTTGCTGCTGAATCTAAACATGACTCAAAGGAATGAGGATAGGTGCGATAAGAGCATCCTGTTGTGGTTGCGTCAGTGCCAAAATGCTGCTGAAGGAATGAGATCACTGTTTGCTCCTTCACTGAACCATGTTGGCCGAGTCCTTCTTGCTTTATTGCCTCAATTTAGCCTCTCCCCCTTGCCCACTTTGGCCTCCAGGACTTGAAATATCGAGACATTTTCCCTCAAGGATGAGGGAATTTAATTTTATGATTACACTATCTGCTTTGGAATCTTACAGAAGGACACATTGCCGTGTACTACTGCATCTTTTATTCTTCACACTGTCATTTCCTCCCTGTGAGGCTTGCTCTTTGTTGACAACCAATAAATCATCATCTGTGATGCACAGTGACCAGGTCATTCTACTCTGGGCTGAAGTGAATTTAACAACACTGGAGGAAAAAGGTCACATCAAATTTTGGCACTGTATAAACAGTACAGGGGCTGAATGAATTATAATTCCCTTACAACATGTAATTTAGAATGACTCTTCAATGTCAAGACATTCCATTAACATGTCTATTAACATGAGCTATGATACTGTATAATTCAGATACAAGATGAGTAGAATTAGCCAGTGTTGGGGAGCTGAGTTAGTAGTATTATTAGTTAGTTATCCAGTACTATGGTTTCTTTTCTCTAGGTTGCTGCCTTGCACAGGTGATTCTAACCCGATCACAACCTACCTTTCACAATTATATTATTTTGTTTACATTTTTTAATTGATACATACAGTATGGACTTTTTTTTCCAAAGCTGTTCCACTGTTATTCTTCACACTACCCTAGAAAGTTAGTTTGGTTTTAATTGCAGTTTGCTTGGATTCATTCATGTGTAAAGCCAAGTCTTATATAATCAAAACGTCATGATGTAATACCACTGCATTTCAATTTATTATAATTCCTACTTGCTTGCCCCTACTTTAGGCAACAATCTGTTGAACGATACTGGGCCTACCAGTCTCAGGCTAAATCTTCAGCTTCTCCTTTCACGGGTTTAGTCTGTGGAACCAATTATTTCCACCAAAAATGCTAAACCTAAATTTTATATGAATTTACCCATCTCTGTGTCATTATACAAACAGAACTGATATTCTATTAGCAATTTCTTGTGGATCCAGCTGAGGTGACGGTCTCATGGTTTTGCAGTCAGTTCTAGTTTTCACTGATGTTGCCAAGAGCTGAGATCTGACAGGAGGCCTGGGTTAGATCGGCTAGTGCACAGCTGGTGTGTGGAGGTCCTGATAGAAACCATGTAGCTTTAAGTCTCTGTAAAAACATTCCATTAGAATAACATTACAGTATTACCTAGCATCACTGCTGTTGCCCCAAGGTGTGCAGAACTGCTAAAACACTGTCTCTCTTTTTTATCATTGTGTGTGTGTGCTCTATCATGCTTTCTCTCTTTCAGGCAGTCACAGTGTGTGTGCAGCTGCCTGTTTGCCCTTTCTCTATCAGTATATATGTGTATCTAAGGGTTTCAGACTGTGCAGAATGAGCCTTTGTGCATCCACAGTAATGTGACACCTTTCATAACTCCATAAAGAGAACATGGTATATATAAAAAGACAGCACATAGCGCTCCTGCACAAAGCAGCTGGCTGAATTCACAATCATGGCCTCAAGCTTTACAGGACAGACACTTTTGATTTCTCTCTGTCTGTCTCTCTCTCTCTCTGTCTGTCTGTCTTAATGTCTAGCTTTGAGTGTGACAGCTAAATTTAAAGGAGTCAGTTGTGTCGATTCAGATGTTGGGAATTCAGTTGTTACCTGCCTGTCTGATCTCTCTTTCTCTCTATGTGAGTGATGGCAGTTAGCCGTCTGTGCATTTGGCAGACTGACACCTCTGATTGGTCAATTCCAGCTTGTCACTCATTTCACCATCATGGACACTACAGCTAAGAAGCAATTGTCACGGCAGTGTCAGAGCCTAAAGCTGTTATTGCCATGGTGGCATGGAGCTTTACCTCTTGGTGAAAGTAGAGATTCAACTCAACCTAGCTTTAACACATTCAAATTTCAATTTTGCACAGTAAAACGCCACCAACTCAGTAACTCAATGATACTGGCAGGATTTCCTTTGATGGAATGGCCATTTCTAGTTTCATTATGTCAACTACAATAGCTTTCCTCCTTATTCCTTCTCTTCGTCGACAACTTTCTCCAAGTGTCAACTATCAGTGCATACTTTATCTCCAGCTTTCTTTAAGTGGAAAGTATAGTAAAGGGCTATGTAGAAAGTGCTGATCATTTGACCCACTCCTTACACAAAAAAGTGGTTGGTGAGTTGGCCAGATAGACAGCAAGGGAAGAGCAGGGGGAAATAATTGGTCTGCCCTCCATCTCCAACTTTGAAAAAGAAAGATGATGACTGTTGATACCTTAGTTTTTGAGAGCACTTGTAGATAACTTACAGTGTGACACTGTCCCAGACTTGTGTGTTTGACCTGCTGCAGTGTCCCTGACAAAAGCAATTAATCCTTAACCAGGCCCTGCTTTAAAGAGTGCAAGACCATCTGATCCTTAAAGCGAAAAGAATAATTTCTCCTCAGTAATCAGTTATGTATCGGGAAAAACTCAGAGGACTTTACTTCACTGCTTTCGTCCGTCCTTTCTTGTCGCAGTAATGCAACGACCAAAGAGAATCGAAATGTGTGGCGAAGGGTCCAGGCATGTGAGGTCACAGCTTGAAAAGTTAAAATCCCAGTTTCTCTAAGAAGATTACTTTTAAATGAACAAATCACTCATGAGTGGCACTACGCTGTTTCCCAACTTTCCTGGCAATCTTCACTGTGCTGTCAAGATAAATAATAATGAAATATGGTAAGAATGAAGTAGCATGAAAGGAATGCCTGGCCTTCCATAAGCTTCTTGATGCGGTGCTAGTACAATAGTTTTTGCAGAGGTCTGAGGCAACTTTGGCACACTCATGACCAAATCACATCCAAATAGGAATAAAACGCTAATAATCTTACATCACGATATATTTCTTTGCCTGAAAGTCATAATCCATATGATGACAATGATGATGACTGAACAGCACATAAAGGAGAGAATTCAATAAACCATCAACCTTACGTAATGATTACTGGCTAAGCACTTGGGATTGAAAGCTTTCCATTCTTATCATCTTAAAAATATATTTTTTGTATAATTTGCAATTTATATATGCAAAAAAACATGATATTGACTGTATTATAGAGTGAGTTGGTGGTAATGAAACCTATTGGTCATCTCATAGCACCCTTTGCCATCAGAGGTTTTTTTTTGCGTGAGTAAGAGAGCAGTTGAAATGCCCAAACAATTTGGCCGTCAGCGCTTGAGGTGAGATTGTGTTTATACGTGTGAAGCTGCTTGAGACTCTTGTTTTATTTCCTGTGAAACATGACCTGTTATTTCCAAGCTTTGAGCAAGATTTGTGATGTCAGCTGGCTAAGTGGGTGCATGTGTGTGTGTGAGAGTGAGACACATGCCGGGAGGTAATCTAAGTGTCCAGGTATAATAGTCGTCTTCCTGCGTCTGACCTCCACAGCTTCTGAGGTCAATGGAAACCTGTCAACATCTTTCATTTTCACCTTTCGTCAGTCCTTTTAAAGGGTAATTCTGGTTTATTACAGCTTGGCCATGATTCTTAGGAATAGGAAAGCATAGTTTAGCAGATAATTTATCTAATCTAACCTCTTTATCAGCCTATATACCCCAGTTTCTGCTTTTAAGTCACACTTGCTGCTCTTCTCTCCACCTTTGTCTCCCTTTGTCTAACTTATCAACTCCTGATGCTCTCATAAGGTATTCATCCTCCTTTCATTCATTCATCTCTTACACACGGCTGTTTCCAATTGGCCGAGAGACATTCCTTGAATGCCAGGGCATCATTGTTTTGTGCAGTGTGTGTGTGTGTGTGTGTGTGTGTTTATATGTGTGTGCACTGGCAGATCCCCTATTCACTCCCTCATGTTGAGGAGCAGCTCTGGACCAGTGACTACAAGAGAAAGAGAGTGGATGGGAGGATGAAATAAAGATAGATGCAGAATAAAACTGAGAAAGAAGCAAAAGAGAGGAAAGAGAGCTCAGTGTGCAGATGCATGTGCTTCAATTCATCTGCGTTGAATGAGTAAGTTAATCTCAGTGATTGTATAAACTAGACTGGAAGTTCTGTATAATCAAATAGAATTGCAATAAAGGGCACACCCACTCACTCACACGCACATAAGAAACACACACACACACACACACACACACACACACACACACACACACACACAGACACACACTCACACACACAGACACACACACACACACACACTGTTGCTCTTTCTTTTTACAGTTTGTGATATCTCTGTTTTATATAAGTTTGGGGTTTTTAACCACATTTCAATTACAATTTAGAGATCCAAAATTTTCCAAACATACCAAGTACGGTCTTTAAGCAAATGTAAAGCAAAGCTAAAACAAAGACAAGAAACTGTAAGTTAAATGGGTTAAAGGCACTCTGAATGAACTGAATGAATATGACCAAGCAATTAAACAGGCTAGACAGTCCTTCTTTTCTAAAATCATTAATGAAAATATCAATAATAGTTAAGTACTTTTCTCCACTATTGACAGACTTATTAATCCACCATCCACCATCCCATCAGAATTGTTGTCTATAGAACAGTGTGAGCAATTTGCTCTATTCTTTAAAAATAAAATCACTGCTATTAGGCAAAATATTAGTGCCAAAAGAATAAAAAATCCAATTCTGAAAAAATCATCCATGCATTCATAACAAGCAGATTAGATTACTGTAATGGCCTTTTCACCGGCCTTCCAAAATCCAGTATTCACAGGTTACAACTAATTCAAAATGCAGCAGCACATATTCTCACTGGAACAAAAAAATATCAACACATCACTCCCGTTCTTAAATCGTTGCACTGGTTACCCATCAAAACAAGAATTGATTTCAAAGTCCTTCTCCTGGTTTACAAAGCTTTAAATGGCCTCGCACCTCAGTACATAACAGACATGCTCATCAATTACACACCAGCAAGAACCCTCAGATCCACAGGCAGCAGAGATTTAGTTATACCTCGCATAAAAACTAAGGAAGGGGAGGCAGCTTTTTGTGTTTATGCCCCACGCAGGTGGAATACCCTGCCTGAAATAGTCAGAGGCCCCACATTAGTGGCCATTTTTTTAAAAGCAGGTTAAAAACTTTTCTTTTTATGACAGTGTTTGGTTAGGTGTGTCTGTGTGTGTGTGTGTGTGTGTGTGTGTGTGTGTGTGTGTGTGTGTGTGTGTGTGTGTGTGTGTGTGTGTGTGTGTGTGTGTGTGTGTGTGTGTGTTTGATTGGACTTTACATTTGCACTGTGTTGTTAGTTATTCTATTATGATTATTTGTTGTGAAGCACATTGAGTTTACCTTGTGTATGAAATGCGCTTTATAAATAAAATTTGATTGATCAATTGATTGATTGATTGATAGTAATATACTTCTCATAACTCAGCAAAGAGATATATAAACCCTTTTTTAAAAAGACATTCAAGTGCACATCCTGGATGGACAACACATAGCTTAATACCCACAAATGCATGTATTTTCAATTATGTGTGTTATGTAAAAATGACATATCCACATTACAGTACACACAATTTAATGGCATACTGTCACACACACACACTCAAATGTGCATACACGCTGCAGGATATCTTCAGAGCGCCGGATAAAAATATTACACCACAATTTCATTACCGTTAGCCACGACAGCTGGTCTGGACAAAAAGGCACCACAGCGTCTCTGTCTCTCTTTCTATGACTTTGTCCTACAGTTTTTATTTACATTCCTGTTTCTCCCATGACGCATGACTAAGCTAATCTAAAATGCAGTGAGCCCAGCATTGGCAGGCCGAGTCAAGCAGGGACCAAAGCCATATGCCTAAACGAGTTATGCCATTCGGAGCAGCATAGACTCCAAGAGGATCCTGATATTCCCAGTAGGATTTCTAATAGGACAAACTTTATTTTAAACTGGAAGGGATGTGCATGATAGATAGATGCATTTTACGTAAATAGATAGATGGGTAAATAGATCGATGGGTTGGTTTGTTATTGTCAGATCTTTGGTTTGTTAGTCTGGCACTTATCTGTATTCAGCAAACATAATTCTTGGTCGAAATTGATTCCATGAAAGTAAAAACTGAATCAAGGACAACATGAATAGACATATTGACCCCGGAAGGTTTAGTTTAGTGTTTTTTGTGGATGCCAAAGAGACTCCAGAAATATTTGAAGATCATAAGCCCACATTTTTAAAAAAATGATTATTATAAAAGAGTGAATGAAATGAAAAGAGTGAGAAATTGCAACAAGGGAAGGAATGACATTCATTTTTGTTGTCATAGCAAGATAATCCACTACCAACACACACAAGCACTGAAATACATGAATGTGCACACACACACACACGCACACACACACACACACACACACATAGGGATGCATATTAACACACTCACACACTCACACAAAGCAACAGGGAGGCTGCTAACACAACTAAATAGCAAATACTACAGCGTCTGCAGCCTAGCAACCAGGCCACTGGATGTCATTGTCCCTCATCACATTTCTGTGTGTGTGTGTGTGTGTGTGTGTGTGTGTGTATGCGTCTGCGGGTGTGTGCGTGCTCGCCCTCATGTGACAAAGATCCTCTTTTGGGAGACCAAGAAGATTCAGTGGGATAGTAGAGGATAGAGTATAACTTTCTATGAAAGAGAGAGAGAACTGTAAACAAGCTGTTAGCTACTTTTATCAATTTATTAAGAACAAATAGAATAGCTGCCATAGTGCTCCAAGACTTACTACATCAGGACTTTTGATCATGTAATCTAATGGATTTGAAATTGAGGTTTGTTCTGGTGGTCTACTTGGCTCCAGTAACTGTTGTCATATGTTCTTATCATATATTTTGCTACTTACTTTTATAAGTAAAATATTTGTGAACAAACTACCACTCCAAAACATTGAATATGAACACATAAATGAATCAAATGGAATATAAAACCTTTTCTCCTGAGTGAACACCCGATGATGAGGGAGATGTATCTTCTTTAAAACTACCAATTGCTGTGATTCTCCAGAGACTCAATGCTCACTATGTCATTATGCCAAATGAAATCCTTCAC
This sequence comes from Scomber scombrus, assembly GCF_963691925.1. Lineage (NCBI taxonomy): Eukaryota > Metazoa > Chordata > Actinopteri > Scombriformes > Scombridae > Scomber > Scomber scombrus. The sequence continues at coordinate 20,526,617 of NC_084984.1, forward strand.
TTAAAAATATGTTACAACAGATGCTGTACAGGGTTTTTGCTATTTCACTGTAACTGAAATGGGACATATCATGCACATTTCAAGGTCTATATTTATATACTCAGGCTCTAATAGAATATCGTTGCATGATTTACAGTTCACATACTTAGCGTCTGTCTGAAACCGTTTTAGCTCCTGTCTCTTTAAGGCCCCCTACTCTATTCTGATTGGCCAGAGCTCCCGGAAGCTGTTCCTCATTCTGGCTATGTAAACAAACAGTAATTTTACCTCTTTTTTTTTCGTTCTTTACTTAAATACATCTGTGCATGTTCAAGTCCGAATTTGATTCAAAATATGCAAGTGGACATGAATAACATGTGGAAACAACCTTAGCAACAAAGGCTGCAGAACAGACTGCTGTTTGTGGGCATGTGTGAACAATCTGACATCATCAGTTGAGAAAGTAGTAGATGTGTTGGAGTGTTGACAGCAGGCTGAAGCCCTAGCGTTTGACCTGAAAGATGTACTTTCTGAGTGCACATGGCAAAATGAAGGGTTTGCAATAAAGCCAGGTTACAGGTAAAACTAGAGGTGAAGCCTACAGAGACTCAAACACAAAATGTACATGCTTCTGTCTTCTCAACAGAAAGTCTTTTATTCTTTCTCTTTTTGGTGAGTCTCATTATGATTTATGAGCCACAGTCTACAATAAGTTGAGTCTGTGACCCATTACCATTTAAAAGTAACCTTACTAACCACTGCATGTGCAAATGTGTGCACATGCAGGTGTGTGTTTCATGAGGCCAACAAAGAGCATCTCCAAAATCACATTCAATGTTTAGCAATTCAAACCAGATGATGAAAGCACACTAATTCAAATAACAATTATGCATGAGCGCTGTCCTGTTCTGCCACTGACTCAGGTGATATCTCACTGGTGGGTCCACATGAAAAGAACAACATGCACAATGTCATTTTCATTTAAATTATTGTATTATTTCCTTTAATATTCATATCATCTTTGTTCTCTGTTTTTTTTTTTGCATTATCTTTTCAGTTTCTCGCTTTATTTTCATTTGATGCATACAGATTCGTGACAGTGTTTGATGTCTTATCGTGCACCCATACATGTTGTGAATCTGACATTTATTAGAAGGCCACATTAGTAATTAGTAATAATAATTCATTATTAATTTGACGAAAGAACGCTGTCTATTCTCATCTCCTCTCCATCTTTCCTGCATTTGCCTTTCTCTTTTCAGATATTTTCTCTTTTCCTCTGCGCATCTCATGTCAATCCTTTCTTCCTCTTTCATCACCCCCCCCTCTGCTATTTTAACACGGAGCCCTTTTCTGTCCTCTAGCATTTCCATCAACTCGTTTTATTTGCTGTGAATAATTTTGGAAATCTTTAGTTTATGTGTCTTGGTATTAAGTTCATTTATGTTCAAACCAGGCACTAACCACCAAAATTGCAGCTAAATTAGTCTCTGTGATTAATTAAGTGTGATTGAGTGGCGTCTGGCTTTAAGAAAATCTGGCTTGAATAAAATCAGAACTGCATTGAATCAAATAAAAAAGAAAGATGGTCACAGCTTTAGAATTACAATTACAATTCTGCCATATACAATAGTGCATGTTCAAACAGATGCTTTCCAAACAGACTGGGGCTCGTAAACGTAAATCACATGGAAATACAACTAACTTTAACAAAGTTTTAGTATCCTGTATTAGCATTAGTCCTTTCTTTTAATTTGTCCTTGCCTGTCAATCTACAAAGACCAGCTGACATTTAGGTGTCAACATCTGTCTCCTTGTACACATAAACCCTAGAGTTCTGGGGTCATTTAGTATTGATGGCTCACGTCACGTTCTCCCTCATAACAAACGGCGCCTCAGTCCCCCCGGAGAGGCCCTAAGAACTGCCCTTTCAGTCGTCTCAGAGGTGGCTTGATTGACATGACTCACGCCTTGCAAAATGAACTAAATTAAAAGAGCAAACCCTCCAGAGTTCAAATAAACCACTCCAAACATGGCTGGCATGAGCACACACTCATGCTCGACCTATTCACGACTGTATTCCCTCTCCTGCCCTTTGTTTTAAGATACATGTTAACCTTCCCATCACTGTTTTCTCTTCTCCAACACCTTGATCATTAGTTGTTGTTGAATTTGTAAATTCTCCAAGTTTTTAACAAGCTGGTTTGATGGATTATACCTAATTCCACAAAGAATATGTGTATGTGTGTGTGTCATTCCTCACAATTAATGTGAGTATGTGTGTTATGTTTGTGTTCTACGTTGTGTGCTCCTGACTTTGACTGAAGCTCTCAGATGAGGAGCCAATTGATCGAGATGGCCCCAATTAGTCTCTGCTATTAATTGAGTGCGATTGGATGTCGTCCCCAGCACCACATCATTGAAGTTATTGACAGGATAATTAGTTGCCGTGGCGACCGTTTAAACACAGCTGATTGTGTGTGACAGTGAAATGACCTCACACCAGCCAATCAAGTCTACCTTGTGCTTGTGGGCATGTGTGTGTGACTGCGTGTGTGTTTGACCCAGTATGCAAACATCTTGAGGGAGACGTTCATAAAGGATGCTACACAGATGTTGTGATATGATTATTACTAATTATAGAATCATTTTAGACATTGCTGCTACAGTATCTAAAATGGTTTATTGTAAATTAATCTCCAATGAAACATCTTGAGCTTATAAAAAAAGCATTACTCTATTTTACGTCAAGTTTTTTATCTTTTAAAAAGAGACTTTACCCAAGAGGGAAGTATCAGCAAAGAAGTTAAAAGTGACAGAAGAAAAAAATGTACTAATTAATTAAATAACAAAACTACAGAGGAAGGCTTCCAACATTGTTACTACAAATTCATCTAGAGAATTCATCATGCGAAAAATGTATATAGTATTCTCTCTATTCTCTGAGAGGTGTGTTTTTTGGGGAGCTTTGCTACCAATAGAGGTTACAATGCAGAATAAAATAGCAGTGAAATCTGCTTTTTGTACGTCCGTCTCTTCTGAGTGACTGCCTTTCCACTTGTGTTGTTTCCTCTACTTTATCCATTATCATGTATCAAACCTCTTGCTTTGATACTTATCTTGATTCTTCTTCAGGAAATCAGAAAGTAAAACTAATACCCGAAATCAGTGCTTATGGTTATCTATTGCAAGTAATCATGTATTTTGCAACATGAATAGAAAACTCATGTGCTCACTTTTATTTTAAACCAAGTGATGCTGGAACAAATGATACTCTTCTCTTTGGAAATCTCCACTGTCCCTTGAGTTAAACTACTACAGTTATCAAAGCACTGCCGATAGCTGAAAAAGTTATTTGAAATATGAATAAGGGGAGACCAGTCTTTGTAACATTGTTGGGTGTAATTATTACCTTTTTATCTGACCACACCCTGGAAGCCCTGTTCTGCAATAACAATCTGAGCTATCATTTTTCCCCACAGGGGAGCAAAATCCTGCTCTACTAAGCAACTCATGCAGTTTTTCCCATGTCTGCACTGAATGGGTTGGTGGCTCTTAAAAGCAGGTTAACCCATCCCACCTATTCAACACTTGGTGTACATAACTGAACAAAATGGGGAAAAAAATGAATGTAGCGGTTATCATCAGGAGTATGTATCACCAACTGGCTGATGTCCAGTATTTAATAATGCCAGCCCCTTATATTGTCATAGCGATATACTGGACCTATCCTAACTACTGAAGCACTATATGAGATGAAAAAACTGAAATTTAGACAAAAAGCTGAAGAGAAATAAAGAAAAAATAAATAAATAAAGTTGAATGGGGAAACATAAGCATCAGAAGTTGCAATTCATTCTTATTTAGTAAAATAACAGGAATTTATTTAGTGATGCCACACTCTACATATGCTGTATATCATATATAGTAGAGATAAAACGGGTCAAAGGGTTAAAAGCTGTGAGGAGAAAGAGGGAGTGGTTGACGATTGAGCGGTTGACTAACTGTGAAGAAAAGACCCTAATCTTAGAGGAGGCCGGAGTTGGTGTAACATCACTTTTTCTGGCCAACCTCTTTATTCTTTTTTTGCTCTACCACTCCAGTATCCTTCCTTTCTTTAATCTTGCCTAAGCTTAACTTTTTTCTCTTCTCTGTCCAATCTCCCCCAAATCAATTCTCTATCAGCTTCTTCTCTATTCATTTTCATGATTCTTAATCATTTAAACTAGAGAGATATTAGGTCAGATTGGATAGATTGCTTTCTTGGGGAAACAATGCAAATAATTTGTTATTTTGAATTCTGGTAATTTCAAAATGTTCCCCTCAGGCACAACATGTATCACTGTCATCATTAAATACAAATAACAGACAGTGGATGAACAGGTCTTTGACACTGAATTGAATCTGGTTGAATTGAACAGGACCTGTTATTTTGATAACAAGATGATTTCTCAAAGTTGTTAGAGATTTTAATTACCCTCCTTCCCCCCACCTCCCCAACCATGAACCCAATTTTAATTTATCTGTGGTAAAAAATAAAATAAAAAATAGATGAAAAAAAACAATCCAAAGGCAATCACAACTAAATAAATTAAAAGCAAATAAAGCATAACCGGAGACGCATCTTAATTTCAGCAGCAACTTTAATGAAATACTTGATTAAGAATGAATTATTAAACAAAGAAATATGTAATTATGCACAGCTGTTTTGGATTTGATTAATGTAATGTGTGTTATTTTGATATGTTGATCTCTCTCATATCTATGTGTCTTTTTTCAGTGTCACCCTTGTACTTGGTATTTTTTCCCCTTGTTTACTGCCTTTTTTTAAAGAAGTTAACGGTCTACCTTTCCCTCTTGCTTTCTTTTCTATGTGTAGTTCCTCCCCGAGAGCCCACAATCACCTGTCGATCCAACACCTATCCGAAAGGCTTCTACTGCAGCTGGCACCAGACACACCCGACATACATCCCCACCACCTTTGAAGTGGACGTTCAGTAAGTGCATTTGTTTTGTTTTGTGTTGGTGCAAGACACAAACGTACAGTTATCAGTAGGAATAAATGTTAAAACTGATTTTTTTTTTGATATTTGCCAAGGACAGTTGTGGTTTGGAGGACAAACAATTCAACAATAAACAAACTACAGAGTCTGACACCAAGGATACGGGGGGAAAAAATACAGGAAAATTGTGTATTAAAAATGGCTTATTGAATGTGGAATAAATTAAGCCAGACAAATGCTTTCAACTTGCTATTAAATCCACTTAACACCCAAATCCACAATAGTTTTCTCACCATTTAATTTAAGGTCTTGTGTAAATGACAGAAGCATCCAAAAAGTATTGGAAATTAGTTTCAATCCAAATTTGAAATAGTGTCATTTAAGTTTTTGTAAAATTTCCTGCAACTGAGTTTGAATGTGGGGTTGTTATTGTAAGATATCTGAGAACTACGCAATATATTCCGTGAACCAATCATAAACAACGTGACATGCTGCAGTCTTTTAATAACTTTCTTGCTAATCCCACAGTTATGCTTTTCAAATCTGCTAGTTACTTTAGTTTAGCAGTTAGCGATGGCGTTACTCTCTCCTCTCACTCTCCTGCTCTCTCTTACTCGGTATGTCTTATGTTAAGCTATTCTCCTGCCTCAATTATTGATAACAGTATGTGTAATAAATGTATTATATTTACCATGTTGGAGTCGAGGCTTAGTGAGTTAGAAGTGTGGCTATGCACCATGGAAACTCAGCCGTTAGCTACTGTAGTTAGCCAGTGACCGGTGTTAAATCAAAACGTCATGTCTAAGCAGCAAAATTCACCAGGTTTTCTAATAATTATGAATGTTTATTTTCCCTCAGATTTTTGTGGATCCTTAATGAGACATTCAACTTTGGTACTATATGTGCATTTTTAAGCCAAATATTTCAAGACTTTAAGTGAAGCGTGTTTCTTTTAAACAAAACTACTTTCAAGCTTCCAGCAACCAAATGTTGGAATTCTTCATTCAATACAGAGTAAATTTAAACATCACTGCACCTACAGAAAAAAAGAAAAGGTTTTACATTGTTGTGCCACATATTAGTCTATGATGGAAAACTTCTAAACCCAAGCTCCTGTGTAATGTAATTTAAATGCAAAGCAGATGAGAGAAAGTTAGCAGAAACATTTAAACTGAAAATGTTTAAAAAACAAAATGAATGGTGAAAAAGATCATTTATTTGTAAGAAAGAGGCATCATTCGGGTGTCACTCTGTAGTTCATCCTTCCTTGCTAACTCTCCTCAACATCCAGGCATGTTTCAACAGTAGGTGCAACTTACTCAAAATATGTGGACATCTTCAGATTTTGTAATGCTTTCCCTGTGAAACCATACCCTCACATAGCCCTCAAATAGCCCCTAATAAGTAAGAGAAAAAGCCCTGGAGGGTGGGGATTGATGAACCCGGTTAAAGAGTAAATGCCTGTCAAGGATTCTCTAAGAAGTAAAGCGAACACAGGAACACAATGCAGGGATCATTTCACTGGTCAGCACTACACCTGTCCTTCTATTGGCTGGGAGATTTTGACAGAGCACTCAAAAAATCCAAGAGCAGACCTTTCACCCAAGACACAAGCACCCTGAGTGCGAGAAGAAGGACTGAAGCTAGAGCAGGAAATCTGTGCAAGCAACAATATCTGAGTACTAGTTTGAGCAGAGCAAATGTGCATGCTAGCAGGAGTTATATGAGTCTAAACATGTAATCAATAACTCATAGTTTCAAACTGAAAACGCCATGCTCTTGAATAAAGATCGGGAAAAGCCCCGTAGTCTATCTCCAGCATGTTCTCTTTGATATTCCCAGATCACAGTCCCGCAGCTCACTCCACAGCAGGTGTACACTGCCTTCATTAATGTTGCAATACCAATATTATTATGTTTGAATGATAATGAGGAGTGGGACAGGGAGATGCATAGATGAAGAGGACAACAGAGAAACAGTGGTCAGTGTCTTAACGAGAGCAGAGCAACAATTAGCAGCGATTTTACATCCCATCGTGTCCCAGTTCCACATTCTTCTCAACCCTCCGATGCACAACATATTCAACATATTCATATTCATTTAATGCCCAACACAGGTCAAAAACGACAACCTAGCAGAACCTAGTAATGCAGATCACAGTCAAATGTGCCCAGTGCAGCGCCCGGGGTGTTCCCAGCACACCGTTGGTATTTTCATAGCTTTGGATATGGGTTGGGATCTGAAAGAATACATTATCATATACAGTGGTGAAAAGTAGCTAAGTACATTTAATCAAGTGTTGTAAAACTTTGAGGTATTTCTACTGTATTTGAGTATTTCCATTCAATGCTTTATACATCCACTCCACTACATTTCAGAACTTGACCCCTGTCATGACAGTTTAGTAATCAGATGGAGAGTTTTCCTCAGTGGAAATGTGTTCTTGACTGGAACAGAAAAAGTTTCAAATATTAATACAGCAGCTCAAATATACTGCCAAGAGCATACAATGTCTTTTTAAAGTTGAAGTCACTTTTCAGCATTCTTGGCACCAAGATTGCCTCAAAGTGGCAAGATTGCAACCAGCCATGTCGACGATGTTAGAAAAGGAACAAAACACAATTCAGTATTTTCAAATGGATCTACAGTCATATTTTCAAACAATTGTATTCTATTTTGGTTATATTTTACCTAGAATTCACTTGGTAGAATACAACAGGTCAACAGTATCTCTCTTTCACTTTACAAGCGAAAGCACCCTAGGTCAGCAGCTAGGTAGCTAAAACACAACAATATTCTGAGATGCAAGGCAACCTTGTAAATAGGTGAAACCATGACCTTGAGAGGAGTGGTCAATAAAATATGTTCCTAATTACAAATATGTGAACAAATCAATGGTTCCTATCAAATTACGGTGAGAATACATACTGGTCATTTTTGACCCATGTTGTTCATTTATGGGGTAGTGAACATTGACTTAGTTGAGGAATTAATTAAATCTTCAGTTAAATATTGAATAATAAAATGCATAACATCCAAAGATTCACACAAAACTTTCATCACATCAAGGTGAGAACTGTTACATGTCCTTGGAAGCTCTGTTGCTGGCCTCTGGAATTCTGATTCACTAATACCTCACAAAAGTTGGCAGATTTTTATGATTATATGATTTTATGATTTCCTTTAAAGTCATGCCAGATTTTAGCCTAGAAGCAAATGTAAAATTAAGTTGTTAAAGCATATATCTGCCTAGAAGCCAGCTAAAAAAAATTACAAAATAATATAAAGTAAGATAGTAAAAGATGTCTGGCTATGTCCCAAACCTAAGATGTCCTGTTCTGTGAAGCAGGACGACTCGTCAGCAGTTTTCAGTGTCAGAATTAGAGTTATGTGCCAGCTTTCAGGTGTAACATTCGGTCTCTTGGAAACAGAAAAAAATGGCAGTTATAAATAGCAGTTTCCTACCCTCTCTACATTTCCACATCAATTTGTATGAAGATTGTATGAAGCCTCTAAAAACGAGGAGAAAACCATCTTCTATTATGTCCCACACTTGTCCATATCTTATGTTTAACTTCTTTAACTTGTTACACTTCATCTGATCCTATTATTTCGTGTTTCTCCTTTTCTCTCTAGACATAACCAGCGCTCACTGGAGGTGCAGAAAGATCCAGTACACAAGAATCGCTGTCATGTACGTTTTCCTGAGGTCTTCTCCAGTTACCCCTACACAGTGAACTTGACAGCAGTCAACGCCTTGGGGAAAGCCTCAACAACCACCTCTTTTGAAGAATCCAACATAGGTAAGGCAAATGTTGTGTCAAGATATGTTTGACTATGCTGTATCCATTTTTCATTACTTTGCCTGTGCTCTGTTTTATTCTGTTATGGTGGCAGAAGATGGCCAAATGAATTTACCTTGGACAAAATTTGAGTTTGGATACAAAACAAATTACAGGTTTTTCACTGCTGAGCCTGGTGAAAACACTTTATTTCCTGATGAGGTTTTGCTCAGAATGAATTGGTTTAATTTGGGTCTGGAACCCATAGGGTTCAAAGGGAATACACTCCCAATTTAAAAATTCTACAAATATTTCTTCATTACTCCTTAAGGCTGATGAATATTAACGTTTTTCATTCATGTTTACTTTTTTTTTTTTTTTACTTAGTTCAGGGACAAATCTATGATCCTTTTCCCACACAGTCTGACAAATTTGGACAAAAATGCAAAGTGTCAAGGCATCTCTTTGAGGATGCCAACCCTTGAGCAATATTAATGCATTTGTTTGGCCACAGATGGTTGATTTCATTCACTTCTGGTTCCCTTTGGAGACTTGCTGCACACACAGCAATGCTCGGAGCCAGAAAGACAAAGAAAATTGAAATTTCAATGGCCAAATAAATGTCACCCAGCTGAAAGGAGAGTGCACAGCTTTTTTTTCTTTAAACATCAGCATAGTCCATTAGCGAGAAACCCACTGACTGTGCACTCTTGTCATTACCAAATGCACTAGATAATGAACATGCTACCTCTGGACCTTTTCTGCGGCAAACAGTATTTAATTGAGGCTCGGGTGGGATGTGACAGTCACAAGCCAATGGTTTGGATTCTCTCTGAAAAGTGCCTGATAACCCAAACACCAGCTGCCATGTACACACATTTTAGTCACATTTAATGTACGAAATTAAACTTGAAAGTTAGTTTCTTCTCTCTATTTTTTAATGGCCATGTGGTAAGTAGTGTGAAAAAACTAGTTTTTGTTCACTTAGGCTGCAGAAGGCTACGTAGAATTCATAAGCAACTGAGACTGGAAAGCAGTGAAGAGGAGAAATTCATTTTAAAGAAGGAATGAGGAGTACTTTGATAGATAAGGGAAGTGCTGCCAGCAGTTTTCAGCTCGGTTGTATTGCTTAGAGCCCAATATGGGTGTGCATGACGCATAAACACACACAGACACCAACAGGGCTGTGAGTGATTGTGTGGAGTGTGTCGGTTGAGAGGGTTAGGTATTGAAAAAAGAGAGAGTGTGTGTGTGTGTGTGTGTGTGTGTGTGTGTGTGTGTGTGTGTGTGTGTGTGTGTGTGTGTGTGTGTGTGTGTGTGTGTGTGTGTGTGTGTGTGTGTGTGTGTGTGTGTGTGTGCATAAGTAACCAAATGAGGCAGTGACATGCTCTGCCAAGCCCCGGACACAGGACTCATGAAAATGCTAATGCTAGCCGGATTAGCGCCTTGGCTGAGGAAATATCCCTCAACTATTGGTGATAGCAAAATACCCCACTGCTCTTTTCTTTCCCTCTGCTTTCTCTTTCATTCCCACATGCCCTTCTTGTGACTTTGTACTGCTTTTACTCTCTTACCTCCTTTTTTTTCCTCCCCCTCTTTCCTCTCTCATGTTTCCTCTGCGGCCACAACAACGCACATGAACTTGAAACTGCCATTTGTGTGACAAATGTGTACCATCCACACTAATATTTTTAAATGGATTGAAAAGCTATAATTTCTTCATTTTTTAATCTTTGAGTGGAATTTAAGCTATAAACCAATAAAATGGTGTGTTACTGCCACAATCTAGAACGTTACATGGGTAGATATGACAGTTTGCCTGTTTTGCCTCCAATTCTCTCTATGATTGCTCGCTATTAGTTTCATAATAACTGTTCATGCAATAGCACAACTGTTGTCACTGATCAGAGAAAGTCAGAGGCAACAGACATTTCAAAATGCAACCAAGGGCAGTTCACAGCTGTTTCTTTTTTCCATTTGAACTTGAACATAAGACCAGCCGTTTGCAAATGTATCTGAGCGCTGAAGTGCACAAAAGATCTGGGATTTCTTTTATGATGGAAATGCAGGTTGAAAGGGCAGAATTATAATATGTTTTCAACGTTATAAAAATAAGTGTGGACGTAGTTGTTCCCCTTTCCTATCTTTTCTTTACTTTTCTAGTTTGTTTGGGGTTTTTTTCATACTTTTTACCCTCTCACAGCCCTGGTCTCTCTCCTCTGCGTTCCAGCATTGTTAAAAGTCTTTGTCATGCTATTCTAAGTTGTAAGTCACATTCATTTTAAGGGGACAATGAGGCAGATCGTAAATAAATAAAACAATTTCATGCTTCCTGGTGCACTTCTGAATTCTGAGTGGGAGTAAGACGATTCTCAACTGTCCTTGTTCATCCGACCGAAGCTGGGATGAAATTAGATGAGACTGTGTGTGTGTGTGTGTGTGTGTGTGTGTGTGTGTGTGTGTGTGTGTGTGTGTGTGTGTGTGTGTGTGTGTCCTCTCATGTGCATGCTGTGGGTACAGTTACAAAGAGAACCCTTAAGGAAGCTCCTGAATCATCAAATGATAACTTAAAGCTTTCTAGTGCCAAGATGATCAAACGATAATTTATCTTGTCTAAGTGTAAAGGCTTCTATGATTAAATCGTTGAAGCTTACAACAAAGTATTTTTTGTCATCTCTGACATTAGCCTACATGAGTGCACTCATTCATTGTGATTAAATATATTGTAACATACTTATAAAGGGTCAATGAATCTACAGTAACTTTTTTTAATAGCATCATGAACTCATCTGTCACCTGTCATCTTTTCAATTCATACTCAAAGGTGGCGAGATCATGTTCAGGTTTAATTTGCAGTTAATCTGTAGTAGGTTTTGGGAGAGAGTGAAGTGAGGCAGATCTCAGGAGAAGCCAGTAAAAGTAGATTTTAGTATTTATTGACATTTGTAATATGCTGTAAATATTGCATTTTATTTTTCAGCATAATTGCCTTCTTTGGGATACCTAGATTAGAAATGTAATGTGACAGCCAGCTCAAAATATTTAGTAAAAACAGCCCAATTCTATTTTCAATACAGTACCTGTCTCATTTTTTAATATCCACCATTACCAAATTGGTGGCCCAGACTACACTGAAAAGCTGATTTGCAATTTGAGATGATGTGTTTAGCAAAATATTGTCTGTTGTTATATTTTGCTGATCCCAGCAGGGAAGGTAGGCTCAGCTCTCTATAAAAGCAAGGTCGGGGGAAAAAAGAAAAAAAGAAATCACTCCCAGAGCTGGCAGATGTTTAGAGGCATATTTACCAAGAGATGCACTAATTACCACCATGCACAAAACAAAACTCAAGGAAAGCAACTGATTTCTGAAGACCAGTTGCACCATTTTAGTTTTAATCCCCAGAGGCACAAACATAGTTCTAAATGCTGCAGAGCTGCTTCAAATGATCACACTCCAAGGGAGAGATTGTTGTATCCACATAAAAATATGATAGTATGAAGCATTGTTACCTGGTCAAACAGTGCAGAACTGTTCTTTTTTTGCCTCTCGTAGCTTTAAAGAACTTAAACAGCAGATTTGTAATTTTAGGACATAGAATATTTAGGTTTACTTTACACCAACAAAATTCTTGTTTTTTGCACTTTTTATGCACTTCCACCTAGTGTGTAATAGGTGAACAGGCGTACTTGCAACAATGGGGCTTAAATCTGGGAGTTGTGTCTTTTTAGTGGTGCACTAACACAGCAACTATTGCTTTAAAATAGATTACTCTCTCTCTCTCTCTCTCTCTCTCTCTCTCTCTCTCTCTCTCTCTCTCTCTCTCTCTCTCTCTCTCTCTCTCTCTTTCTCTCTTTTACCTTTTTTGTCACATTTTCCTTTTTTAAAGATTCTTTTGGTAAGATGGAAGCACTCTTCTTTTCCCATGTGTTCGAGTGTAATGTTGGATGCTGTCATCCGGCAACTGTTCTAAAATGACACATTGTCCGCATTGAAAGGAAATATGGTGTAATGTGAGGACAGAGAAGATAGAAGCTACAGGATATAAAATGTCATTTTTTTCATCATGCAGTCACACCTGGACATATTAAATGAAAGGACTAGATGAGACATAATAATGGTTTTAGAAACACTACAGTCAGATAGCTGGATTCAAAGAGGAGCATATCTACTCAGGCATATGATGGTACATTGAGTTCTACATGCAGATTTTAGTGTTTGCAGATCTCTTACATTTTACTGCTTGATTACTGCATATTTGTAGCCACCAGCAAAACCATTAAACAGCTTTTTGTTCTCAGATAAGCCAAAAGATTAGATAAGGATGTATTGGATAATACTCTGTGTTCTAAGTTGAATGAATACTTTAAAATCCTTTGGGACACCCCACCCATGCAGATTTCTATGTTTTCTACTCTACTTGTACATGTTTTATTCTGTTATGTGCTGTTGGACAAGCTCATGGGAGCAAAGAGGAGAGTTTCTGGTCTCCACTGACTTCATGTTGATTTCACTTTGTCTGCATACTCTCTCTCTCTCTTCCCTTCTCAATTTCATCTCGTTACATGTTTACTTGAAGAAGGTCACAATGAGGAGGGAGAAAGTTGTCTGTCTGCTTTTATCTGCCTCTCATCATCTCCATATGTCTTTCATATTTTTAATCATTCATTCTAAGAAGGTCATACTGAGAGATGCCTGCCTGTCCTCCCATCTGTGTCTGTATTTTCCTGTGTTCTCTCTGCTTGTGTGCCAGTTCACATGCTTTTCTACATGCATGTTATGGATGCTTTTTGCCTGAATCACTCTCAACTTCATGGTACTATCTGTATGTATCTTATCAGACATTCAGATTCCATTTCCTATTGTAATGCCATGTGTGTATCTAGTAGAGAAAGGGTTTCATGTAGCTGAAGTTGCAGGCCAGTGTGTTCTCTAGTGGGAGCGATCTAACAAAGACTGGGTCATTTAATATCTTCTGGAAAGCATTGAATTCTCTCAGTCTCTCTGACTGTCTGTCTTTCTCAACGGACGTGTATTCAGAAACATAACATGCCTTCTCTTCAGGGACTGATGTCTTCATCTTCTACTCATCTTCAGTTCTCATTCAAGCATTGTCAGCTTCTGGTTCTGTAGATGCTTTGTGTCACCTTCATCTTACTTTTAAAGTACTACTCGAACGTGAATACTACAATACAATGTTAGCATTTTGATATGGCAGCAGACCCCCCCCCCCCCCCCCCCTTTTTTTTTTTTGCATTACCCTCCACATCTGTCTTGTAACTCATTTCCTGTCCTCTTTCTACTGTCAATCTAATAAAGGAATAAAATGCACCAAAAATTATTTTAAAAGTTCTGTGGCCAAGGTACCCTGACTTTTAGTCCCTAGATTGAGTCAAGATCCTGCATTTCCAATAATGCAACTTAATTGTATCTTTAAATAGACATTTACCTGTTTAATGTCCTCATCTTTGAAACCTAATGCCTCCAGTTAATGAAGCAAGTTTCCAGTTAAATATTTTAAGTCTCAAGCCTGACTCAGGATAGTCCTGATGACATCATCAGGGTTATTTGGAAATTTCCCTCCAGAGCAAAAGAAGCTGTTTTCATGCTGCGCTTCCCATGATCAGTGTGTAAAATCATTGGGGTGCCTCTTTGACTGATTGTTCTAATTCTCCCCCATCCCAGTCAAACCAGACCCACCAGAGCGTGTGACGGCAACCCCGATCCGTTACAACGCACGGAGGCTGGAGGTATCCTGGCAAAGCCCCGCCACCTGGCCAGACATTGACAACTTCCCTCTGAAATACTTCCTTCGATACCGGCCACTCATCCGAGAGCAGTGGCAACATGTGAGTAACACTGTTAAATGTGCGTGTGTGTGTGATAAAAACAGAATTTTCACAAAACCTTATAGCATGACATACATTTTTTAAAGATCATTTTTCAATGCATTGCATGCATATGAGACAATTGAATCTCTGCTATTATGTCATGTAGATTTGTCACGTATTATATGCATCATTTACAAGCAATCAAGAAAAGAGTCCCGTTTGGAAAGTTTCATCCACCATTTCCAGCTTGCTTTCAAAATGATGATACCCCTGAGTTTTGGTAAATAATTCCATTCAACAGGGAACACATGAAAATTAAGCACACTGTAATAAAAAAAAACCCAGTAAAGAACTCAGTGAATCAGAGTTGGCTCCTCATGTCTGGCTGACATATGTAATGACTATGCCAAAAGCCAAAAATAAAGGCAGTTATATATAACTAAATATGTTTGTTCAGAAATAACTCCATTATCAATCGCTTTCATTAAAGTCAACATTAGAAAACACCTGTTAGAGTATGATTTATTATTCTGTATTTGAAAACATATGGTTATATATTAAAAATAACTCACTTTTTTATCACAGTCTTAGCTTATCATAACTTTCTTTTTACTATAAATATGAGTCCTAATTTTATTCTTCTCTATAATCTGATAAACTGCCCAAAGTAAATTAAACATAGAGATATTTTTAAGATAAAAAAAACAACAGAAAATTCTTTGTTCAGAGAGGTGCCTCTGAGATCAGTTGGTACTTATAAGTGAAATGATCCAACCTGTAGCCGTTTGAGTTAGATCCCTGGTCAGACAGGCATAATCACTCAGCTGCTTTGGTGTATGTTACTGTATCTGACTATTTCTTGTGGTTCAGATCTCTGGGGTGTCTATAAAGTAAAAGCATATGTGTCCCCTATAGGATGCCTGGGATGAAAGATCTGTCTACGAAGGTCTAATGTTGCAGCGTTATTATCATGCGCGTCAATGGTTTGGAAAGGTGTTGTTTTAAGAACTTGGGTTACAGACACATATAGGCACACACACACACATACACACACACACACACACACACACACACACACACACACACACACACACACACACACACACACACACACACACACACACACACACACACACACACACACATATGAATTAAAAACCTGCACACATTTTCCTTAGTGTTTCCTGCACAGGTTTAGAGTGTTTTTATGTTCACATTTTCAGATGAGACTGTGACATTCTTCAGGCAGTTTCCAACTTGTGACAATTAATTAAATGAATTGTCACAATGAAGAGAATAAGATTTGATTATAATGATAATAAAATATGTAACAAAAATAAACAAGATTATAAACGAGGCTTAGCAATGATTGTAGCTGCAGGTAAAAGTGACATAATTAATTGCAGTCTGGTAGTCTGAAGTAATGCGGTTGAATCTATAAATCCACACATGATGATCTGTCTGTATGACCACAGTGCTGTTGTACTGAAACCATAGCATGTATAAAAATAATGGACCTAGCAACCCTGATGTCACCCACTGGTTTGTGGGCTTGAACTTTGAAGCCTGTCAAGGTTGGCATTTTGACTGTCGCCATCTTGGATTTTTGGAGCCAGAAGTGATGAGAAGTGACCATATTTGGACAAGAGGTTGGAGGTCTAATGCTAGCCGTGGACTTGATTAGCATAATGCATTTTCAGTTTATGGTCAACTGTGATAGCGGCAAAAAATGGGCTTAAAACCATTAAAAAACTAAAAACACTGAACATACAATTCCTTAGAGGGTCTTTTTAGTACAACCATATGCTGAATAAAACTTTTTTAGGCAGCCATAATGTTACAATTAAATTTCATGAACTGAAAACACATTGGCATAGCAACAGCTAAAGCTGCACATATACTCTGTGAATCTGCAGTTACACCATGTTTATGTTACCTACCCAACATTGTCACCATGGTAGTGACTTGTCAATCACAATGTAGACATGCCCTAAAGCATACCCTGCTTTATCATCAAATTTAAATTAACTGGGACCATAATTTACATAATGAACATCATGCTGTATTGAAGACTTGAAAGAAGTGATTTGGAAGCTGTTTAATGAGGAAATTAATCAAGTGAGAAGTGGCGTCATTTTCTCATGGACTTATAAACAATCAGACGTCTTTTTGCAGCCAGTGGAGCCACCTCCACATTGACTTCACTTTTTAGACCTGGGAATACCCGCTTGAGTGAAACCAGCTTAGGTCCTCACTAATGTGGACCCCAAGGAACTGTAAGCTACTGACTCTCTGTATTTATGTGAGTGTGCACCTCCTGTAGTCCACAATCAACTCCTTTGTCTCCTTGACATTCAGATAGTGGTTGTTTTCCTACCACCCTGATGACAGTTCTCTTCTTCTCTACATTGTCTCTTTGTTATCTGTGATGAGGCCGATGAGAATGCAGTGTGGTTAGAGTTGTGCTTTGTGACACAGTCATGGATGAAAAGCAAGTACAGGTGGCAGCTCAGCACACAGCTGGTGCTGAGGGATAGCATAGCTGAAGAGTAGTAATCAATTTTCACCCCTGAGGTCTGTCTGTAAGGAATTTGAGGAACTGATTTTAGCTTAAGTTAATTTTTTTTGGTTGGAACAATTGTGGAGAATTTTACTTGGTTGTAGGTTACATGTCACAAGACTCTCAATATTAAACAGAGTTAAGCTAACCTATCAATCATCGAGTGAGGTTACTAATTTTGGCAAGACATTTTACCATCAATTAAGAATGCTGCACAATTATCGTATTTCTCTAAATACACCATGAGCCTTTTGTTGCCAAGTAATTTATTAAAAGTGATTCAGATTTCATGCTTACTCCATACAAAACACACAGCCGTTCTCCATACAGAGTTTTCTTTTTCTCCATTTTATTTTACTTTTCTGTTGGTTTTTTAACTGTTACCTCTGGGAACTTGTGCTGGGATTTGGCATAGCTTTATGACATTTTAAATATTTTAAATACCCAATAATTAATTATTAATAATTTTAAAAAATGAAGGCATAGTTATCTAGGTGCATATTTGTTAGATGTACTCACAAACCTTCATTCACACAATCACACGTGTAAAAACATACTGTTACTATATGCGCACATGCTCATTGGATCTCACTGCCTGTTTCTCCATGAGTGTCTGTTTCTCTTTCACACCCTCGCACATACGCACACACACACACCTGGCAGCTAGAATGAAGAAAGTTGTAACAATGCCTCAGACCTTTTGGTTTAAACTGATGATTAAAGCTGACACAAACTCAGTTTTGTTTCTTGCCATCACCACTAATCAATACATATGTGAACTGATGCCTAACGTGAAAGGTGGGAAACCTAAGTCAATATTTGGATTGGGTAAGAAAACGTAATTTGGAAATTACATAAATACTGTCAATGACAGCTGAAAACTGCAGGGTTTTCCGTTTTTGCGGTGTTCTTTGATGAATGTCTCCATGGTCATGGTTTAAATTTTTGTAGCACTAAGTGCGGTTTTCAGTAGAAGTTTTGAACCTCAGGATATGTGAACAGTATGGTTACACTCCTTCTCCTTTTAAATGGTGTTGGGTAACGGTGTTGGCCTTGTTCACAGTCCCACAGAAAGTATACAATCTGCTTAATAGAAAAATAATTGATTGTTTTTATAGAATGTATATGTGCATAATTAACCCAGTTTTCCAGAAACTGCCCAGTTTATGCCAAATTGCTTTAGGAACATTATTGCTATATGTCAATGTGTTGCAAAATTTTTCCAAGTAGCATCAGAACAACCAGTTGATACAAAAGTATATCATTATTTCAGTGTATCATTCATGGTAGATGTTATACCTTTAAATTACACCCCACATTTCAGATTTTTCAGTAATTTTCAGCCCTGCCTTTGTGTCTGCTGTCCATGCCCTTAAGAAAGGGGACACCATCTTCCTGTGCCAGTGCCCAAATCCATTCCACACAAATGTGGAATATGGAGCAACAAATCTAGACAGATTATTGTAAGTCAACCTACAGAAAACACCTCATAAATTGATATATTTCTTCAATCAAAATGACAAATGTTAACTGCTTCTTGCATCTGCTACTGCAGCTTCCATGCCAACTAAAATTGATAGTTTCATCAGTCACTGCTGAGTGGTTACTCTCATTACCATCTTAGAAAAGCAATGACTAGGCTTTACACCATCCAAAAATGTAAAAATGCCTAAATATACTATATGCATATACATGTCCTTGTTTTATAAACACAATTCTGTCCCTCTTGATTACCTGTGAGACAAACTGCTAGCATACCATTTCCTGTGCAGTTTTCATATAGGCATATAATGGTGATGTTTTGTTTGAGCTGTCAGCTTCAATACTATTTATAGAACAATTGTTGTTGGTTATTGCTGCTTGTCACTACTTGACTATTGCCATAAGAGCTGAATATACTGTAAGTCACGTTTTGTAGAACACTGTTGAGGCAAGCATTTGGATGTAAAGCTCTCAAACTGTGACGTAAATCATTAAGTGCGGTTTAATGAGGTTGCCAAAATAGGATACACTGTTTATTAGCCACATATACTTCATTAATTATAGCCTCAGAGGTTGAATGCTAATTGAAGTGGTTGGCATTGCTTAGGAATATCCCTTTAATGTGTTAGACAGCACAGCTTGTTGAGAATGTCTTTCACATGTAACATCTTGAAATGTGTTTTGAGTCAGAAATGAAAGCAGTGGTGTCATCAGACTGGTCTTCAGAGGAAACCATTCATCCTCCTGAGGAATGAAGGGATGACTGGCCCAGATACTTAGACTGATGGAGATTCAGTCACAAGAAGGGAAGTGTGTAGAAGTTCTGGAGTAAAGATGAATGGAATGCATTAGAAAAGGGGGAACCATGTAAATGGATAGCAGACTCTTGTAAATGTAGTAAAGAGACAGAAGCATTACACACAAATGAGATAAACATGAATAGATACATGAGAGGATTTGGACTTAAGTTATGGAGTGACAAAGATGATTGAAATGTAGACTTGCCTATGCCCAGAGATGACGGATGGAGAAAGGGACAGAGGAAAGGAAACAAAGTTAAACAAAGTGCTTATTTTATTTTTTTTAAATGTGTGATATTAAATAAACCATACAAGTCTGAGACCACATGACTAGATTATGAAAATTGAAATAATAATGGACGATGGATGATAGAGCCATGGAGAGAAAAGGAGAAACTATTGGAGAAGATTGTTGATTATATATATGGAGGAGTGTCAGCTTCAAAGTGTCACATAAATGGATGAAAGTATGAAAGACAAGAAGAAAAAAGAAAAGCTTAGGAGACTTTGAAAGGGGAGGTTTCATAAGCTATCAGTTACAAGGTGTTTCAAATTAAAGCAAGATAGATGAGCGGGTTAAGTGAAGAGAAGAGAGAGGCACTTCTGGAATAAGTTAAGCCATAAAATAGTGGGTGAAATGATGAAAGGGAGAGAGGTAGAGACTTTAGATTGAGAGCCGAAGTAAGACCATTTGAATCACGAAACATACATTTTTGGAGGGCTTGAAACTAACATAAGCACAGATAAAAAGACAGTACAATAGATAATATTAACCCTGTGTTATATAAATGGATGATTTATAGGCAGATAGAGGCAAGAAAGACAGAATGAAAGACATAGAGATAGAAAGGGATTTACAAGGCAGACAAAGACAAGAACAACAGAATAAGAGATAGAGATAGAAAAACTGTCAAAAGTCACAGCAGTTTACAGGGCTGTCACGACTCCAGGTGGCTAGCTGGCTCGGGCTGTTTCATAGCGAATCAAACAATAGCATCTATGACAAAGTGAGAAGAGGACTCTGCACACAGATCCGAACTCGTGCTTTGTTGTGTGTTTTTTGACAAGGCATCATCTCCAGTTACGAGAGGTGAAGCCACGAGAGTCGAACAGTGTGTGCATTCTCCTTCTTTTTTTTTCACTCTGTCGCTTATATAGCCGGGTAGCTGATGCCACCTCGCCAGCTGTCTGCAGATATCAAGCTGATGCCATGACCCACATACAGCACAAGCAGATGAATTAGTGTTGAGACGTTTTGTGCTCTATGTGTGTTGAAACCGTTATGTACTGTAATGTCTATATTGTATTTTGTTGAAGCTTCTGGTACTGTCTAGAGCTGTATGGGAAAACCTGCATGTTTGTAGGTCTTGCACATGAAGACTTGAAAGATAGCATAGGTCAATCATGTTTTATTTGTGGCTTCATTTTGGAGGGGGAAAAAATAGATTAAAATAATGTATTGTGAAAATTGTTGGGAGGGGGGGGGGTTCTGTTTTAATCACATCACAGAGCCCTACTTGAAAGACAAGATTGTATGATGTTGGAAATTGGATCTTGTGTCCTTAAAGCACTGTCTGATCAGATAATGGAAAGAAAGCAATGAACATAGATATGGCCATTCTATATGCAAAGAAGATCCACCAGTACTTATGGTTTTAAAGAGTAATACTTTTCTTTAAGATGGCTGTTATTCAGATTTTCACTTATCCATTAACTTTTTGAATTGGTATAAATTGTCTTATGTAAATATACTTGTCTTTTCTTGGTATGTAAACATATCATTTGGCCAAGAATGTGAAGATGGTTAGTGAAGCAACATTAACCTCAGTTTCAGGAGTAAACAGCAACACACACTTTATGGCGCTGTCATCTTGACACACCGTTGCATTTTTTTGCTATGTAGGATATGGTCCTACGCTCTCCTAGTCCACATGTGCTCCAAAGAAGTAGCAATTACATCACATTTGCTCCCCGAATGGACACATCCTGGATGCTGTAACTTGACTACTACTTAGCTGTCAAAGAAACAAAAGAATCACCAGATGAAAAGCGGTGAAATGATGGAGAACATACATCTGTATGTCTGTAAACGTTCAGTGAATTGTTCTGTTTCCCATGGCCTGCTTCCATCCCACCCTCACGCTCTTTTCACTGAAATGAGAACCCAAACTCTCATGGCAATTAAAGCAATGGTCCAGTGACTGTGATAAGAACAATTTCTGATTGCTCAATATTCTCTTTGTGGTATGAAACGGCATCTGTCATGCTATAATTGCCCTTTGGGGATGATGCTGAACTCCAGTCGACTGAAACACACATTTCCATGCAGATACACTCATGCACAGGACAGAAATTAACACACACACGCACAACATACTGTACAGATGCGCATACCTCCCTACTGTAGATGCTGGTATGCATATAAATAAATCCACACAAACACACTCACATATATACACATTCTTGTTCTTCCCATTACAGTGATTAATAAACAAATGCTGTCCAAGCTCATGAGTGTGCATGTAAAAACAAAGAACACACACAGTCACAGATATCAATACTATACTAAACAGAACTTCAACACACACACAACTAGTTCACTGTAAACAATTATACTGAAGATACTGAAATAATCTTACTGTGGTTGTTTTAGGAAAACAGGACTTCAAGGCTTATTAACTGTGGGAAAAAAGAAAGAAAAAACAAATTAAATGTGAAATGTGCCCTCTAAATGCATCACCCATGAGACAACCATAAACCACATGTACCACAAATGCATCACATGAGAAACACCTGAAAACTATGTGCTAAGAATGCCTCACATGTGAAATGTCAAATAACTACGTGCCATGAATACATTATATGTGAAATATCCGAAAATCGCATGTACCACGAATGCATCACATTTGAAACCCCTGAAAACCACGTGCCTGAATGTATCACAGGTGAAACATCTGAACACCACGTCTAGTGCTATATAAGTCATTTCTAATTTATTGATTTATTGATGTCCCACGAATGCATCACATGTGAAACGTATGAAAACCACATGAACCATGAATGCATCACATGTGAAACATCCAAAAATCACACCTGAAACATCCAAAAATCACATGTTAAACATATGTAAACCACATGTGCCACTAATGCATAACACATGAAAGTTCCGAAAACCACATGTGCCATGAATGCATCACATGAGAAACATCCAAAAAGCATAAGTCCTTATTTCATGCGAATTATTGACTTGTCCCATGTGCTGACTTTCATGATAAAGTACAAGCATTGAAATATACATGATGTAAGAGACACAAACACTCTGAGAAACAGAGGGACACAACAACTGAAGCAGTCTTAGCAGAGTAGGGAGGTGGACTTAAAATTCTTCTCCCTTTAATCTGTGTCCGCTTGGCCAACACAGCTTAGCCTTTCATTCATTTATTTATCCCACATTTTTTCTCTTTTGTCCTTCTGGCTGACATGCTGCATCCTCCCTCTTCTATGCATCCCATTCACCCTCCCCTCACCTCTCTGTCTTTGTCGCTCTTTCTGCCACTATCATTTTAACTTTGTGCTTCCCCTCCTTGAATTCTTTTCCCTCCTCAGGGCTTCCTTTCTTGCTAAACATTTTTCCGCTTTCAATAATCAGGCTTCTATTCTACCACCAACATACTGTCTTTCTTTCTCCATCTACTCAGCCATGTAATAATGGTGTTTGTATGTTTGCCAAAAGTCTCTCTCATCCTGTGAGCACTTAGAAGAATTAATAGTGAGCCAGGAGCTCTGTGTGTGTGTGTGTGTGTGTGTGTGTGTGTGTGTGTGTGTGTGTGTGTGTGTGTGTGTGTGTGTGTGTAATGTGTACTTTTGTGAGTAACACTATTATGGCAAAGGAAAACAGAGATTGACACAGAAAGGGAGGTTAAACTCAATCATCTCAATCTGACATAAACATCATAAAAGCTAAACAGTCTTTGATTCTCTACACGGCTCCCTCATTTTCATCTTTCTCTCTCCCTCTCTCCCCCATACCGGTCCTACCTCCTTTCCTTTGCACATTCTCATCCCACTATCCACCCACGGTTTTACTATCATCCTCTCACCCACCCATCCATTCACCCATCCTTCCATCCATGCATTACGCCAGCTATCTAACCATCCATCCCTCAAGCCGTCCATTTATATCTATGGGTGCACATGATAAATGTTTAGACCTTGTTTGGGGAAAACATCCCATCTAAAGGACACTGCCACAGACAAGTCATTTATCACACACACGCACACACACACTCATGCGCCTACACAGGGCAGAGCCAGCACTGTCACATATGAAAATCATCATCATTTAGTTCTGCTGTCAAAGCATTTTGACAAGCATTTCTGCACACAGAGTAACATACTGAGCAGTCTGTTGCTAATTTTTGACAGAACCTAATAAAAATAATGCTCCTTTCATGTCAATCACAATTTTGCTCTCATTCTATTAGCCATAAGGGAAGCATAAGAAAATATGGAACAGATGCAGAGGAAAGGGTAAAGGAAATGGAAGAAAATATGAACAGAAAGACAGAGGCACAAAGTGGAGGAAGTTGCTCTTTTTATTAAACACTATTGTGTAGAGGTATCATATATATCCTATATTACACCCATCAAAGGAAGAGCTTTCTTATCTTGTGAGTGTTGCCCAGATTGCAGTTGTGATATTTCAGTGCTGTGATGTTTTCTATTTGTGGTGCTTTGGAGGTTCTACTGTGTAAGGATGTATGAAGATGAACGTGGCGATGACCCTCGCCTCTGCCTCTATTGATTTCTGTATCACCATGTCAATCTTTGGGCCACACATACACTGTATTGAGCTTGTCTTGGGGGAATTGTGTCTCATGGCCCATAAAGTTTTTATTGAATGACAAGTCACTAAATGAAAAATGGAAGTCGCCAAAGCTTGTTAAATTTTGACAAACAAGCTTTATTTTTCCCACAAGCTTGATCATTCCACAAAGACTGTGTTGTGTTGAATTGAAATTGGTTAATCTAAAAATGACTGAAAATTGTCAGCTTTGGTTGTTTTTAATATGTTCAAAGTACATGCAAACTTTTCACTTTTTAAAAACCTTTCAAAACTTTGTCGCCTGAAGGCATCAATTTCTCATGAGCAGTGCCAGCTGCCATTTAACAGCAGCACTCTCTTTGAAGAACAGTAGCTTAGCTGGCATGCAACAGTTTTACCACTCATCATGTTTTGTCAGCTTAAGCTTTTATCATGCATTGTTCTGTAGGAAGTAACTCGGAAAGAAAATGTGTAAAAAATATCCATCTGGTGATTTGAGTGAGAGACCAATGATTCAAATGTGACAAATGTCTCAACTAAAACAGCAGCACCAGAGAGCGGAAATTACCAGTTAGTTTACTCAGCAGCAGTATAAAATATTTTCTGTACAATAGCTTTAATTTAATTAGTATTGTTTCTCCAGTTAACCTTCAGCCTGTATAATAATTAGTGCTATTTATACTTTGCCTTCTGTGTTAGATTTTCTGACAAAGCAGCATGCAATAGAACAGATACTTAATACTACAGATACTAAGTCTTGGATGTCAGATTTTGTCTAGTATTTGAATGCATCATAAAACATGTAATTTCAGGTAGATATATTTTAATTTCACCTTAAGTCTGCTTCAATGTGCAGGTCAGTGGAATAGAGATGTGTGTAATTAGGTAAATATGAGATAGTAAAGCACTTTGCAATGTTCTCAACTTAAAGAAGCTATATCTATTATGCAGTCAATTTCCTATTGTATTGCAGCATTAAGCATATCTATCCATTATCTTTACCCTCTTTTCCTGTGTAGGGTCACTTGGGATTAGGGCTAAAGGCAGGGTACAGGGCCTGTACCCTGCCTCTAGCCCTAATACCTGTACTACAAGCCGGGCAGGAGCCAAGAAAATTCACAGATTTCTTTTGTTCATTTTATATAAATGTTGTGTTTGTGACTGAAAGGGACAGGTGTTGTTTTAACAGAGATAGGGGTTGACATGTCCATCTCCAAAACCCCTAAAGCAGAGTAGTATTTTGAGGGGCGGGGAGTGACAGGAGCTTATGAGAGTTTTTGTAGAAGAGTGAACATTTATTAAACTGAATTTTTTTCCTCTGATGACATGTCCATTGTTGTGATGTTTTTGACATGTTGGCACGGCAGCAAAAACTAGAGTTAATGCTAAGTCCCCTCCACCTCTGTGCTCAAACTAGCACATTCACTTGTTTTTTAAGCGGGCAAGTTCTAGTTTGGAATTTTCGATAGGCTAGGGCATTTAGCTTAGCTTCCTTTTACAGTAATTGCAGCTATGGTGACTGGGGCTTCAAAGAGAGAAATACTGTCTGAGAAATTACCCCCAGACTTGGTGTTTCTGTGTGTGTGTGTGTGTGTGTGTGTGTGTGTGTGTGTGTGTGTGTGTGTGTGTGTGTGTGTGTGTGTGTGTGTGTGTGTGTGTGTGTGTGTGTGTGTGTGTGTGTGTGTGTGCGCTCAAATGGGAGGAGAGCACGGTGGAAAAATGGGAGCTGTCAGTCAACCTAATGAGACCAACCTTCTCAGTGCGTGCACACATACACACACAGAGCGCCATCGGGCCAGTGGAAGTGCCATATAATTGGGTTTCCTTTCCAGGACAACAGACATGCTCACTGGATTAGATCTGACCACCGACGCCAATTCTCTCCATGTCTCCCTCTATCTGCTTTTTGCTTTCTCTGACTGTCTCTTTTAAGTATCTCCCGGTTTCCTTACCCTCTGCATTTTTCCTTATGCTTCTCTCTGTATGTCTATTCTCCTCTGTCTTTATCTGTTATTCCTATTTTCCTCCTCTGTCTTATCTCATTGTGCTTTCCACATCTGACCTGCTATACTTGTATGGCACTTTCTCTTGAAACATATGCATCTAGAGAACTATTCATTGCCATTTTATTACACTTATTGGAACCCTAGTATGACCCGCTGTAATCATAAGGGTCAGTTGGAGTTCCTTCATCCCCTTTCTCACATTTTAAATCACAACAAATGTGTATTTGTTGGAGATAAGAAGCGATGGAACTTTGTTTATTTACTTTATTTTATTACTTTGTCCCACTGGGAGAAGTTATTTGAGGTTTTTGCAACAGTAAGCACAAGGACAAGATATAATATATGGCAAGCGAGAGAAGAGGAGAGGAGAAGAGAAGATAGGGGGGGGAAAGGATGTGTGAAAAATAAGGGGTCACTTCTTTTTCTCACAGTTCCTTATGCAATCCCTGAGGAATGTTCACATCTCCTCTCTCTGCCCCTTTTATTGTCTGGATTTGTGTAGAAGCTCTTGGGGAGTGTGTTCATGTGTGTGGGTGGGTGTGTGTGTGTGTGTGTGTGTGTGTGTGTGTGTGTGTGTGTGTGTGTGTGTGTGTGTGTGTGTGTGTGTGTGTGTGTGTGTGTGTGTGTGTGTGTGTGTGTGTGTGTGTGTGTGTGTGTGTGTGTGTGCATGAGCTAAGCTGTGTGTGGGAGAGTGAAGCATCTCTTCCTAGTCTGTTTTTTTTTTTTTTTTGTTCTTTTTTCTGGGTAAATGTTGTATCTTGGCCATTCACTAGAATATTTTGAAATATCACATTGTTACAACATTGTAATATCCATACATATTTCATCATAACATCAACCAGCTGTTACAATACACGCTCTTTCTGTTAAGCATGCATACTGTGCATAAAGACAGGAATACTTTAACACAGATAATCATGATTTCCTTGTTAGTTTGGTGTTGTGGTTATGTATAGCACATACAGTGAAATACAATAGAACTTACTGTCATGAATGTGTGAGATACAATCCATCGCCTGCACATGATGGAAAATGAAGTGAAGTGAAAGTAGCGAGGCAGGTTTAAGGAATGTGCAGACAACATGACACCTTTTCACAAAATAATACCTGGAATACATTGAACAACACAGTTTGATTATATCTTCGAGGATGTGTGGTGTGAGGCCCTTGCACACACAAAGGCTTTCACAGTACCAGACACGTCTCCCGATGACACACACGGAGGTCCACGCATTAGTGCAAGGCCTTGTTTAAAAAACTGCTCCACAGCGTGACAATATCAAACTTGTATTTCGATCCAAGTAACATATTTGTTTAACACAACGTTCCTCTTCAGCTGCAACCATCTTAAAAGTGGAGCTTCTGTGCTTTCCACCTTCAAGTTTTTGGCTTTATTTTGTTTTAGCGAGCATGCTACAATAAATTAGCATTTACTTGTTCAAAAGGGTTATAAAATCCAGGTGTGCTACTTCTCATGTGGATTCCTGTAATAAGGCCAGGACGACATCTTTGTTTTCTCTGTTTCATCGTCAAACATTCATGCTCACATATGCTGTTTACAATGAAAAGACATATAGTGTTTAGTCATCAGCACCACAGACACATATGAAACTTAAATGCATGCATGCACACACACACACACTACAGATCAGAGAGCAACAAGTAAATATACATCACTTCATCACCATCACCACAACACATTGGCTTGGTCTTGCAGTGTGAATGATCTGACAGTGTTTTTGTTGGCAGTTGATAGCAACAGCCACTCCAAAATGCATCTGCTCCCTCCATCTATGCCCCCCCTACTTCCCTCATTCTCAACATCCATCCACCCATCCTGCCTCATCTCCCCCATCCCGTCCCTCCATGTGATATTAAGTGCTGCTCTCACTGCTCCCTGTTTAGCCACTTGGCAACAGAGCAACACATCCATTTCTCTGGAAATGTTTATCTGCGAGCTGTTTACTCCATATATTGCTCCATATGTACACATATAAGTAGTTCACACACATGTGCACACAGACACACAAGCACCGGTTCCTGTTCAGCCTTGCAAACCCAATCAACAATGCAGCAGACATGTACTAACATGAGTGTAAACATGTGCGTATAAAAGAAACACAAAGGAAGGCAAGCATATTTTCCCAAACTGGTGTGTTATTTTTCTCACTCATATCAAATGCATTAACACACACACACAAAGACAGACACACACACACACACACACACACACACACACACACACATTAGAGTCAGGAAGGAATGCTGATAGAAGCTATGGTTGGATACGCTGGTTGAACTACGTGTAAACAGTGGAAGATTTGGCCTCAAAGGCTGCACACACGTTTGTTAACACACACACACCGACACGCATACACAAACACACACACACACATGTGCGTGCGTGTGCACACACCTTGCATACAGTATACTACAGTAAAGTATATCCACACATGCACACAGCGCTCAACAGGAACATGCAACACACACACGCTCACACTTGGATGATGTTGTTATTGCATTCCAGTAATGAAATTAAGCCTATAAATGTAGCGCTTGGTTAGCCAGATAAAACCTGAACTTCCTTCTAAACAAAGGGAGAGGGGGCCAGAGACAGAGAATCAGAGCAGATAGAGAGAGAGAGGTCGGGAAGACACACATCACTCCAACCGATTTATGCACTGTGTGTGTGTTTGTGTGTTCACGACATATTAATGCACGTTTCATTGTTCGTGCAAAGAAATAGACACTCAAAGCGGAGATCTGTCTAGGATTTAACAACTGTCAGCAGAATAATATCATCAAAATTGGTACCCTTGCTGGTTGTTGTACTGTTGTGATGTAACTCAAGTCTCATTTCTTTCAAGTCTGTCAGAATTTGAAGTTGCAGGCATTCAGTTTCAGCCAGAATAAACATTTCCATATAAACAAGGTCAAATTAGACTTTGTCTATACATTGTATGCTGTTAGGCTGACACAATAAAGTAACCATTTGCTAGAACAGGAGAATATTTCAGATCACTTCAAGCTCTAGTTCAAATCTTCAAACCTAGATGTGTATAGATATGTGTGTATTGTTGCGCTAGTAGCCTGCAGAAGACAACAGCCATGTCACTAAATCATTTACTTTGCCTTCAGGAGTAGCAGCATCCTCTATCTATATATTTTTCCTTCAGTCTATCAGTAACGAGCTAAAGGCAAACACACACACACACACACACACACACACACACACACACACACACACACACACACACACACACACAAACACACACAAACACACACAAACACACACACACAACACAGCTGTAAATTACAGAGAAGCAGCAAATCATTCTCTCATGCTCTCTCAGTTCATTCTCTATTTCGCTCTGCAAATTAAAGTGTGCACCAAAAGCTTTCAAACGTTGGCATGCATTATTGTGTTATAAAATGTGGCATTGATGCCAAAGCTTTCTGGTATAATCATCAATTACGCCACTGGTATTTTGCATGCGTGTCTGAGTGTTGCTATGTGTAGAGTATGGAGGCAGGGGTAGCAGCGGTGTTTCAATCAATCCGACAGCGGTATGTAAAGAAAAAGCAACAGACATGGCCTATGCACAGAATAATGATAAAAGATGTGTTGTAAATAAATAAGCAGTGAATAAAAATTGTATATCATATGGCACAGCTGAATCACCCACCATAAAACATTCAAGGTTCAGGCTTGGATTGTTATACTGAGCACATAATTTATGGTTAGAAGGGTAAGACTTTCAGACTTAAAATTCACTTAAGAGCTCATAACTGCCCTTTTTTAGCAAATAATGTTTTTATAATTCATGATGTTGGAACATGTCATACCCTAGGGCCTTAAAATACACTCATAAATCTGTGATTAGATTAAAAAATCATCAGTTTCATTCTTAAATAAGGTTGTTTTGTAAACTAATTTAAGAATATCTTTCAAGAATAAGAATGATTGGATGATATCCTTAACTCATCACTGTAAAATTTCCCAACTGTGCTCTTCCTTGATCCACACTGACCACCTGCTCTCTTCTATTGGCTGTTTAGGTGGAACTTTCTGACAGCACCTCCCACATCATCACTGATGCCTATGCTGGGAAGGAATACATCATCCAGGTAACGTCCTCTGTCTAGCCATTACTACAGTACCCGATTGATCATAGAAGACCTAGTGCAATCCACATCTGATTCTGTTTTACCTTTCAGGAACATTTATTAGCCTACTTCTAAAGCCAAAGCCTCAGAACTGGAAAACAAAATAATAAACCTTCTCCAAAAGTCCACAGACTAATAATTCTTACGGAAACATGACAATCATGTAATGCAGAACTAACAGTACTGACAAAACCATCAAAATCAACCAAGATCTTCTCTTAAAGGGGTTTCAAGTCTTCCACATTTATCTTACTTATCAAAGGCAAGTTATAGCTATACTTACAAACAGTTAGTATCAAATTAGCTTCCCTAAATATTTAGCCTTTGGCATAAATAATCGGGGGGGTTAGCACTAATTGATTGTAGGGAATTGAGCTTACAATGTTCCAGTTATAATTACTGTGTCTAGTGATTAACAATCATTTTTTAATATGTATATAAATAATAATACTCACTTCCTCTGCAGTTGGGTTTACTCTTTGCTTGCTACTTTTTTGTGTATGTAACCTGTTTTTGCGCATTCTGCTGACTTGAAATGAAAACTTCTGAATGTTTCAAATAGACTACTTTTTCCTATCCTTGTGTTCAACAGGTGGCTGCCAAAGACACAGAGATTGGAACATGGAGTGACTGGAGTGTTGCTGTCCATGCTACACCCTGGATTGAAGAGCCTGTGCAGATCACTTCCACAACTGAAGTGGACTTTACTGGTAGGTTATAGCGTCAGTTAAAGCTTATAACCCTTATTCCTACAGAAGGGTCACATTCAGATTTATGGACTTATATAAGGGCTTGCATGCAAGACAAGACAAGAGGTCACCAAGGTCAGCAGGCTTCATTCTGTCAGGACAATGAATCAATGAATGTCTGTAGAAAATGTTATGTTAAAGTTAGAAGTGTGAAATTAAAAGAAGACAAAGGCTACTATAAGTGCAAGTATGTATCTAACAGCGGTATATATTGTATTGCGATGACTCATCATGAGTTTATTTGGCCATGGTGCAGATAAAACTGATCAGGAGCTTACACTAACTGTATGCTTGTAGAAATACTACTAGTAGTAGTATTTCTATCATGCTGTTTGGTTTTTATCATTCTCGTAGTCCATCAGCTGTAGAAATCATTGTGATGATATTATAGGAGTCCTTTAATGTTTTCAACATAGTTCTTTGTGCCCACGGCTGTCACACAGTAAATTCCCTGAACCAGTTAGGTATGAAATTAAGTTTGGTTAATAACTTTCTTTATCATTAAATTGAGTATATTGTAAGTGTTTGATAGCCTTGAACTTTTATCGCAGCTTAAGCTATAACAGCAGCAGCCTCCAGACAAATGGACACGCATCAACCTGAGCGCTTGCTCACCGCCTCAGGGAAAAACTGTGCCATCCTTTAAAAAATCCTCACGTCTCTCCTACAAATTCTAATTGGCTAATTTTCAGTATAGCAACACTCCACTTTCTAAAGTTTTGCTATGCATGAGAAATGATAAGTTAACATGAAATTCATCATAGATTATTTTATTGTGCCTGTGCTGTCAGACACACACACACACACACACAAACACACACACACACACACACACAAACACACACAAAGACGCAAACTATCTCTGGGAATTATCTAGTTGGCACCCCTTCAGCATGTGGCAGAGATCAAGGGATTGGCTCACTTGTCAAATCGAAATCTCTCTACGCACTGATGATCCCTGAACAACAAGACATCCATTCCCTGGTCTGAACAATCCTCCGCACGCATCACTCTGACCATGCTGGAATAGCAAAGCGCAAATGACTGGACACATTTTGAATGAATAAGTACTGAGGCTGAGTGAACATGTTTTGTTGAGAATTTGGCCAATTGACACATTGTAAATTGCAATCATTCTGTGGTTCTTGCAAATGCAGGCAGTGCTTATCTACACCAGTTGGATATCATGCTGGTGAGCAACACATAAACTATTCAAAACAGCATTGAAAGAAACACTTTACTGCAAAATACTGTAAAGGTGTTTTTTGTTTGGTTGAAAGTTTAAATGACACATAGCTTGTACATGGACTGTACTTATGGACTGTACTTGACTGGAGCTTGTGTCACCTCTTCACATTTTGGAGTGGTACAACCCTAGCCACGCCCTGCAATGATGTCACAGTGTACTGACCACATCCTAAGTACACTTTTACATCAGCCAAATTGAGATTGCTCTTTGAATTTCCAGCAGAGATCAATTTTGGGAGAACAATTGGGATCATTACAGTTTCTCAGGCAGTCACACTGACTCTTGACTGGAGTGCATATCTTGTAAGATATCTTGTACATTTGGAAACAGCCTGAGTCCAGAGATAAATCTCAGATAAAATACAGGTGTGCACACTTAGTAGCAAAGTATTAACGTATCCAACATTAAAAACCTCTAAGCACATATCCAACTAAGGAACTTCCACCATAGAGAGGAATCTTGTTCATGACAGGTTACAACCGCAAACCTTAACTTTAATTCAAACTCCACATAACAACCAAGCACAGTCTACAGTCACAGTTTCTTTTCACACTCAAAGCGTATCTGCTACACCAAAGATTTACATTTCGTTGCTCATCATCATTGAATTATAAAATACCTCCATGTCAAAGTGGCTCTGTCAGATTGTGCCACAGTATGCTTGCAGGCCTGTCAGTAAATGAGGACAAAGGGATATTGTGGTGTGCACAACCATCCAAAGATGTCTGCCATGGTCTACTTTTTCGGCCACACATACAGTACCAGTCAAAAGTTTGTACACGCCTTTCAATTCACTTGAATGAGAAAGTGTGACCAGCACTGTATGTGTCCCTGCTATCTAATATAAATGAACACTTTCCCATGAAATCTCTTGATTTACTTTCTGAAACTTACCTAATTCTCCTCTTACGGTCCAGCTTTATTGTTCCACATGAAATTTAAAAAAAGTTGATCCTGATTTAGCTCACTGTTTCTACTCTAAGGCCACATACAGACTGGCATAGCCCTCTGATCTCCATTTGGAGAAAATCTGTATTTTGATTTGTAGGTGGTGAAGGAAGGTTAGTGCATTCAGATAGCACTCCCAGTTAATTTGTACCATCATCATTGGAAAGTATTTTGGTCAGCAACCCCTGACTTCAATGTGTTCCCTTTACTTCTGAGAACCCAATCCGTCTACCAGTCTTTCTCACCCTGCCTGACCGTTGAAATTTCTCACTGGTTTTATGGTGCAACAGTGACTTCTAGTGGCCATGAGCAGCACTACACATGGATCATCACACGCTTGCCCATAGACACACAAAAACATGCTGAACACCACACACAAAACATGCAGCCTGCTCTAACAGAAACATATAAAAACAGTGCCACACACACACACATGCAGTACCTCCCTCTGATAACATGCAGTGTAAACACACACACACACACACACACACACACACAATCACTCACTCGGCACACAGTGTAATATTCTTGTTCTCAGGGAAAGAACAGGAGGCTATTGGGATTCTTCTCATGCCTCTTCTCGATCCAGCTGATGCTTCTCTGCTTCCCTTCCCTCTCTCCCTGTCCTGTTGTCTCTTTCTCTCTGTTGCCCCTAGGTCTCTCTCTCTCGATTTCTGTCTTCTTTTCCTTCTCTCCCCTTTTATCACTCAATCTATCTCTCATTCTTACCTTTCGTCACCACATCTCTTTTTCTGGCCTTCTGACACGTTTTTAAAAAATGTGACCAGCTGGGTGAGTGATTGTATCTGTTTGGCGTCTCTGTGTGCAAATACAGTGCAGTTGCTTTGTTAATATCAATAAAAATAGCATTGGGGGACATTGTCGTTTCCCACTGTTGAGTACACCATTTCTTCAAGACTTATATCTTTTCATCTATTCTTTAAAGTACAAGCAGAACTGAGGCACATTATAAATGTTTGCATAAATTAGCTTTTTTTTTAAAGCCAGAAATAAAAAAACATATTGAAAAAGAAATATTTTTTATGCTTGCCTGTGTTGAAAAAGTTAGAAATATGTAGGCTAAGACTTTTAGGATCCCCCAAAGGATAAGAACCTTTAGCTAACTGATTGATGGATGGATGATTCTTGAATGTCAATCAACTAAGTATGTATTCATTTACTAGCGTACATGAAACAGAATCACATCACGAATGAAATAAGGAAAATATCAGATTGCCTGGCAAAAACCAGGGCAAACCTTTTCTTTCACTGACCAGCTTGTTAACATCTACACGTTGACCAATATTTCCTGGCCGCTCAGCCGAATACGAAGTGAATGGACTTCCTCTGAGTTATTGATTGCGTGGTTCACGGTCTAAACACACAGTTAGACTTTCTCTCTCGCCACATTTCCTTGTCCTACTTTTTTTTTGGTCCTTTTTGTTCAGTTCATGCTTTGAAATACTAGGCCGTCCACACCTCTAGGAGATAAACTGAAGTAGTAGCTGGTTGCACTTCAAGGATAGCACAGTTACAGACGAACGAAATCCCATCCTTAGTGATTGAACCATTGCTTAGCGACCGCATTCCATTAAGTAAAAAGCGGCTCGGTTGAGGCTTTAAAAGGTTGCTGCCATCCTCCGTGTTGCAACCATCTGAGATATACGTTTCTGCCTCGCCCACTCTGTGAGACAGAAACTGGACACTGTCTAGCACCAAACAGGCAACACCAGATATCACTTCTTATATATTTCATGTCTGACACTATTTATAAATGCTTAGAGTACATGTTTATATCCATGCAAGTACTTAACAAGCAGCAACCAATGCAGTTAAATGCTGAAGTGGCTTGAGTCTGTACTGTATGCATACACCAAAAAGGATTTAAATTCACAGCAAAGCCACCCCTTATGATGTCATTAAGATGACACAGGGTATTAACATGGTGAGTTAATTCAGGCATCCAGAGTTCTGAAGCACTTTCTAGTATTGAATGTGAATAAAACTCTCCCAGGTGAATCATGAGAACAAATATCTAGCAACTGATTCAGAAAATGCCTATTTTTCAGCTGTGCATCTAATAACACACGAAAACTCGATTTTAAGCTATGTAGAAACCTGAAAATATATCAGCAGGTTAAATTAGCTCACTGTTTGATTCTGGGTCAGTTTTGGATTAAATCACCACTTGCAGTGTTTGATTCCTGCAATGACGAAGCATTTTGAATTTACGACAGCTGTGATTCATGCCTCTGACGGCCTTCTCCTACATAATAACAGTGACTGAGGCTGGCAAGAAAAACATAGAGTCTCAGAAAAGAAGTTGATATAGATGAAGCTGATGGTCATAAATAACGTAAGTCCCCAGTGCTACTATCCTGGAGACTCCTGTGTTTCTGTTTTGAGGAACACTGAGGATGTCTTTAAAAGAAATTGGGGAAAAAAATGGGGATTTGCAGTGGGAAAAAGTACTGTTGTAGCTCCTCTTAGCCTTGATTGACAGGTGTTGATCCACCCTACCTCCAATTAGGGTAAAGCCTGGCTTTCCTGTAATTCCCCCACATTTCTGTCTCCAGAGACAGCAACAAGCAGAAAACCTAAATCTCAGCTTTAAAACAGATCATCAGGAAGCTGATCATTTTCTTACCCTGACATCAACATGATCAGCGCAAACAGCCAGAGTTGAAGTCATTCATCGAACTTAACCTCTCTTCCTTTAGTGTGTTTTTAATCCATCCTTCCTTTATTCCCCTTTGTTTCTCAAATTTCACCATCACTTCTCTGCCTGCCTGCACTGCACTGCTCTGTCTCCCCCCCTTCAGCTGTTTTTTTTGCTTCCATTGTTTATCATCCCTCTCCCTCTTTACATCTTTGCTATGTCTCCCTCTTTTTACCTGTCCTCAACTACCTTGTTACATCAACTCGTACCCCATAACAGTCTCTCCTTGTCACCATCATATTATTTCCGCTTATTTTCTTCACCACTCAGAAGCAAAATATTTTGCTGCAGGTAGAAAGTATAAAACTGAGCTGCTGAACATGTTAAATGTGTCTCTGTTCCTCTCTCCCTCTCTCTCTGGCTATTTCACACCTGGCTGCTTCCCTCTAATATCTCGCGACTCCCGACACAGTACCACACAACAGTCCTTAATTGGAAGGAGAGGGAAATCATATTCTCTCTCCAGTAAAAAATGCTTTGGGGTTCTAGACTCAGATGCAAACGGTGTGCATGAGTTAATATCTGCCTGCAGTTGTGGCAATGGCCCAGTCATATAAAACATTAAACTGTGATATTTCTATTTTGGCGATGTAAAACCAAACAGACGGAGTAAAAATGCTTTAAACACATAGTAGTGTTTTTCTTTAATTGTATTTACTTTGTGTGCATGTGCAATTTCATCCTATATCTACTCATTTGACTGTAAGGAGCAAACTTGAGTATTAAGTTTTACATCTTTTGCCAAGTCACTGAAGGCGAGTTAAGTCAGAAGGTGAATTTCAAGTCAGTTGTTCATAAGTTTCTAAAGGCTGATCATTAAAATGATCTGCATTTTAAACATTTTCGGACATTTCAGTGCAGAGTCCTAATAATTAAAGATTCCCTCCAGATGTATGAAGTCTAAGAATACTCTGTTTGGAACAATGCATGTCTGAAAAGTATTTTACCAGTTTAAAATGGTAAATTGAATGTTGGACCGGGATTGGCTTCCAAACTATTTGCAATGTCACAAATTGTGCTCATAGCTCTGCCCCTTAAAATCAGATTTTCAGTGAGCTCAAAGAACCTTTTCCACATTTCAGCAGATGAATGTGAAAACAGCCCAAAAGTGTCAAACTTTGCACGTACATCATTCTGCACAGTGAAGCTCAAACATCCAACTTGTATGAACGACAAGAAAAACAATTTTTTTCTTTCTTTATTTAGTGGAGGGGGACTTTAAATATTCAAGGTGCCTGGCCAAGCGATGCCAGATTATTCTTGTTATTGTTTTATTTATTGTTCTGGGATTTTACCAGGTCAAACGAACAAATATTTTTGCTCTCAATTCTCAACTCGTGAGATCTTCAGGAAGTCGAGTCTCACGCAAGTCAAGTCTCAATGCAGTCACATCCAAAAAAGGTCTCGAGTCAATCTGCAGCTCTGGTTATGTGCTGTAAAATGAAAACATCCAGCATATCATGGCTGTGTAAATGGTTGGATTTTCAATGTGTGTCTCTTATCAGCAATATATTAACTTCTGTAATGTACATTTCCTATATTTTTAATACTCTATCTCTCCCTCCTCCTGCTTCACCTCAGGGTTTTTTCCTCATCCTCCATTTCCCTTTCTCTTCTTTCCATCTCCATATTTTATCTCTCTATCCATTTCGCTCTGGCTCTGTCCTTCACAGTTTCCCTGCAGCCTCAGTATGAATGAGATTTTTTTTTTTTTTTTTTTAGTTCACTTCATAACCGCCTTGACAAGTCCCATATTGATTGCTCTTGCAGATTAGAATTGATTTCACTCTGCACTGTATTTTCCTTTCTGTTTGGTTCTTCCCGGTATGATGAGCGCTTTTCAATGTCCATTCATCAAAGAGACATTTTGGAAGTTTTGCCCCCTGGGAGCAAAACAATCATGTAACACTGTATGAACAAAACAACAACAAAAAAAGAAAGAAATAGCTGAAGTGAACAACTGGAGAGCAAATCAGAGTGAGGATTCAATGGAATTTGTTAAAACATACACTCAGTATTGTTTTTTTCTTAATGGTTTTCCACAGAGACTAAGACCTCCCCCATCCCGTCCTCCAACGCACCACAGAAGGCTGAACATCCAGTGGGCAGAGCTGCCAAGGTCCTCACATTCTTTTCTCCTTTGCTGTTAGGAATGCTGCTGCTGTTCATGTGGTGAGCAAACACACACACACACACCCGCACACACGCACACACACACACACACACACACACACACACACCCACACACACACCTCTTGTAATGTATCTACAACCCCCTCTTTGAATTGATTATGAACTCAGCCATTCAGTCGCATATTGGCAAGTCGATGCATATCTATTGATGTCAAGATAGATGTCAAGTGGATGTTTAATAGAACAGCAATAACGACTGGGTTAGTTTGTTTTATGAGCCAACAGGGTTTTTTTTTCATATTTTTTCTCCTGAAGGGATTGGAAGTAAAAATCCAATCCAGAGCTGTCCCATTTAATTTATTTTACAGGTTTCACACTATAAATCGTGTTGTAATAGTGCATGTCCTGTCGAAGATTTAGATGTCGAGTAACGAATACTGAAAAGCCATGAAGGTGTGCAAAGAGGAAATGAAATCAAAAAATAAACACTGACGAACAAAACTTCCTTGCTAATGATACCTCAAACACCTGCTGCTCATTTTAACCACTGGAGTGTGAACTGTGCCAAGGTGAGTTGGATAATTATGATGAAGTCCAACTGGAAATATTTTGCCAGGAATGGGAATAGTCACATAGAACCACACATTCCACATTTTAATGACAAAAACAGTATAAATGTAGTGTGATAAAGAAAAATCACAAGTGATAACCTTAGTACAAGACAAAACAAAAAAAAGCCATTCATTGTGTGATAATCTGCAGCTTGGTTTGCCTAATTTGTGATTCTGTCTCTCTCCCCAGATGTAAATGTCTTATTCCTGAAGGGAGAGATGGAGGAGGAGGAAGAAGAGGAAGAGGAGGAGGAGGCTGGTCTATTTTCTATTTTGCACATGTTTCAAGGATACAGTGCATTGATCATTTCTGTCCATCACACAGTTACTCACCGAGATTACTTAGATACCAAGACGATGATAATGCGATTGAGCATTTTTGAATAATGGTGACAAAGAAATTCTTCAGAGGACCTTTTGAAAGCGTTGGCATCATCATCCTCAATGACAGCAGAAATCAGAGCAGCAGTAACCACAACAACGACAGTCTTTTAATACCCCCCTGGTGGCTTTGATTGGCCACAGCAGACTGATTTGTTTGGGAATCTCCTCATCAGAACAAGAAAGTCAACATCTCAGATGACAAAAAGTCCCCTAAATACTGTTGTGCTCTTATCTTTTTTTAATAATTTCTCTTCATTTTAAGTTTCCTTTGAAACTGTACACACAAACACACACACACATAAAGTACAGAGCATGCGTGTTTGTGTGTATAGTCACCGTAGCCCATACAGCTAAATCACCATGCCAAAGACTTCACCCCCAAAACAAAATGGTTCCCAAACAGTTCATTGAGCTTCCTGAAGCCTGTGCCTGCCTTTGTCGTGGGTTGAAAACCCTGGAAAGTTGTGGTGAACGCACAACACCTGATCGATACAGACTCAAACAGTATACGAATCAAAACTTTGGATGAATCCGAGGAACCCAGCAGCTCCTGTTTGTGCAAACCTTCCATTTCAACAAAGAAGCCACACAAATACTCAATCAGACTCTGAATCTGTGCACCTCCAACACCCCAATCAAACTGACAGAGCAAGTGGTTTTTGATGTTTCGATACGAAGACTAACACTTTGAAGAATTCAGTAACGGTAGTCTGGCTTATTTAGACAATTAGCTTTACATTCTGCTTTCAGCGACTGGCGAGGAGGACTTGGATTGTAAAAAATAAAAAATATTACAAAAAAAAAATAAAGTGGATTTGAGACTGAACTATTTTTTGCCCACCAGTTTGTTTTGGTTCTACTTTGTATTGACAAAGACAAAGTTGGTTATTGAAGCATTGATATGAGCTATGTTGGTTTTCCATTCTGCTCTGTGCTGTAAAATACAATAACACAAAACAGTTTGCTTTCCAAATTCTGACGCCTTTACAAACATAAAAAATGTCTTTTTGCAGTTTACATTTCAATAGCCAATATCACCAGTTAATATTATGTTATTCAAAAGAATATTGATGTGTTTTATTGTATTTTTTTTATGG
Source organism: Scomber scombrus (assembly GCF_963691925.1). Lineage (NCBI taxonomy): Eukaryota > Metazoa > Chordata > Actinopteri > Scombriformes > Scombridae > Scomber > Scomber scombrus. Next base: position 20,566,940 of record NC_084984.1, read on the forward strand.
ACAAATAGGCTAATAAAAACACACATATAGGGTTTTAGTTTTTTCAGACATTCATAATGGCTTAATTCTCCTTGATCCTATTTTGTAAACTATGATATGTAACTTTAACATTGAACAAAAAGTTTATTATTTAATAATAATAATAATAATGTATGTATTAGCAGTAGAATGTCGTAACCTGTACCTGGGGTCTTTTTTATAGATGTATATACAATGACAGGTTTCAACCATTAAATGTGACCATTTCACAATGAATGATGACACACTGGCCTCATACTCATTTCGCCTTTTGAACTGATACACTGAGTACACAACATGCTGTATCACAACACTTTATTAATTTACTTGAAGGAGAGCATCAATAACTTTCCAATATAATCTGATAACAGTGATTCCTGACACATTCAGCCATAAGCAAATACTGCTTCATTTCACGTTTTCAAAATCAATAGTTGTGACCTTGCCGAGAACTGTTTTACTCAATTAGGCTTGGAGGCAAAAGTTTATCTACAGATTCAGGTGAGCTGTATCAGGGATGCACGGATGATCAGTGAAGGACAATTCTATCATTTGGACTGTAGAACTGTTAGGATGTGATTCATCATTCTCTCTTCTTGACTCCTTAATTTGTATCTGCAGTTTGGATGTAGAACGAAATTGATTTGAGCAACTTTTGAGTAGTGCATTCATAAAAGTAAGACTGAAAGTCAGTTTACCACTTTTCATCAGTGGAGCAGCTCAAAACCATATTTGAAAGACAGTATGCAGCAGAAGATAGAGTTAAACTATACAATATTTTTGCTAGTGGATCAAATCATTTCCTCTATCATCAAAATGCTGCCCACACTGACAAAAACACCCCTAACTTGCAGCTCTGTGCAGCTTTCAGCTGTTTTCTCCCCATCATTATAATCCATAAGTCTGCATGGTGGAAAAAAAATTGCTCACCTGATGAAGACCATCTTTGATCAAAACCATGTTTGTCCTGCTCACTTAAATATAAGAAGTACTGTTGGGAATGTAACAGCAGCATGAGGGTATTCTTTCTGTCTTTCTTTCTACCTTTTTTTCAGTTCATGTTCATTACTCAACACCTGCAAAAGCACATGTGGTAATTTAAATGTTATTTCATCATAACCCTGGTCTTTACTTCACTTAAAAGGGCTTTTTGCAAGTTCCTGTTAAATACTGTCATGATGTCGGATATCTATGTAAATGTCAATGTATATCTATACATGGTCAAACGTCCATCTTGAGGTGACCATAATGTAGAAATTCTCCCTGCCAGTCAAAAGCCCAGCCCTGCCCTGAATGCTTTTTTGCAATGGTTTTTTTGTACTTTAGGAAAAAAAAATCACATCATGTGAGCTTACATAGCCTTTGTTGCTTTGGTTATTGCTGAGTTTTTACCATGAATTATTTGTGTTGTCCACTAACATATTTCAGCTCAGATTCTAGTATACAGTATATGGAAAAAAAAGGCATGTTTCAAGAGAGGCTGCATGAAGGGCCAGTATAAGGAGTTTTAAAAAGCATGGATCATGCAAAGATATTCCAGTAGCACCCGAGATTAATCTTATTACATTTAACCACCATTTCCCTCAGTTATGATTACAAGTACCTCACAAAAGTAATTGCTGAGATCTGGAAGCACTGTGACATTACTGTATCAAAGTTGGACGGGTCAAGAAAAAGGATAGTCCAGATTATCAGACCAGTTGTAAGCCAACCGTCAGCCTGTACGCTGTGAAAACAAAGTTTTGATAAGAATGTTTCTAACCAAACTTGAGTTTCTAAGACACTTACAATATCAACATTAAGCCTGATACATTTGACAAGAAAACACCAAACAAAGGAGATGCAGTTGGTCAAAACTCTCGTTTGACCTTTCCTTCTCACTCTCCTTGTCTCTGTGTCTCTTTAAATGTCTCACTGTCTCTCTTCCTTCTCTCAAGCTCTCTTTCTTTCTTTATTCTGACAAGTTCTGGCAGGCCGATCTGGAGACAGAGGACAAATCAATACACCATCTAACAGCTGTCAGCTGGAGTCCTCCATGTGTGAGCACGCAAGTGTGCGTGTGCAGACAAGAGTGTATCTGCTTGCATGGGTATTGCATTCATAATCCCTTCCTTCCCTCCTCATTTCCTTTTCCCTTTCTTGACCACAACATAAGACTGATATGGATTCTGGTAAATATTCAGATATTTTTGATTTAAAAAAAATTATTATTCTTAATCACAAGCCAAAACAGAAATAGAATGTTCAGCTATACTCCATTTGTCTGCAGCCATGATGTGATCCACATTAACCTCAAGTATATAGGAGAGTGTGTGTGTGTATGTGCATCTACCACGCAGGGCCTGTCAGTTCTAACAGCCTTGCTGCAGCTCTAATGACCTTTCACTGATAACTGGATGAATGACACGACCTCTCCTTCCCTCTCACTTCTGCCCTGACTTCTGGCACCAGCCTCTTTAAACACTCAGCACACTGGCTCTCTATTCTTTCCTCTATGACTCTTTCTGTCTGTATTTTTCCCCTATATTTCACTGTGTTACTATTTTTCTCTCCACTTTCTCTTACACAATATTTTAACTTCTACTTTTTCTTCAATTTGTGCTACCTATTTACAGAATCTCAATGCAAAATTGAATTTTGCATTGTTATTCTCCTTTGATGTGGGTATTATTTTAGAATCACAGAATTTTAGAGTCACATAGACACAGGTGTCAACAAGCAATGTGTTATTGTTTTCGGGGAAGGGTTGATGACTGTTTTGACACACACATATTTTGTGTTTTACACCCCCCCAAAAAAACTTATTTGAACTGGTCACCAAATGTAAAACTTTACCACTTTAAATCATGTGTATTTATTTTTTTCCCACAGCTTTCTTTGAAGAAAAATCAAAATCCTCCTGCATTTGGCCACTGGATGGCAGCAAAGACAACCTGCCTCACTGTGCGCTGTCTATGGTGCTGAAACATTCAAATGCAGCTCATCTCTGTGTCTCTTTCATATCTCCTCTGTTCTCACATGAGCTGCAAATTATTCGAGTCCTCCATCATGATGGATGTTCCAGTTCTCACAATCCTGCACACTCTGTGCAGCAGGATTGGATGAAGCAGAATATCAGTAGGTGTGTGTGTGTTGAATAATTTTCATCTGAGCTAATTATATTGCTCATCTCAGCTGCACATCACACTGCATTAATAACCATTTTCCAGTCAACACTGAGTCTTTAAGAAGTTTAGAAGCAAACCCAAAATGTCACTCTCTTCTTTTTAGTCTGACTTGATACTTGCTGTTGAATGAAAATGAACCTTGTTTGTTTCACATCATGGAAATGTGACTTGAAAGGGCATGTGAAGGGGAAGAGAAAGACGATTGGCAAAGATTTTGTCAACATGGCTAAAATCTTGATGATGTTTGCTTCTGAGTCACAGGACTGTTCCACCAAGTCTTCGTCACCCTTAAACATTAGACTCAAGTGATGACAGCAGAGCACATTGATCTGACATCTCTGAAGGGCTGAAACCATAAAGTCACTGCCACAAAATGAGAGGTCACAATCATTGTGGGAACATTGCTGTCCAAAATTTCTGTTGGGTGCAGACATGTTACTCACTGCTGACCACAGCCTCAATTTCCAAATTGTAATAATTTATGTAATTGCAGTCATATTCAAGAACTGAGACTTGCTTTGTTTTTTTCAAGATTCAGCAAACTCAAAAAAGGAAAATATGCAAGCTTAATGACTCAGATTGTATTGGAGCCTACAGCTAACTCTGTTTTGCCCTCCATCAAAATTCACATCTCATTATGAAGCGAAAGCTCAATTAGAAAATGAGGAACTAGTGTGTATGAAATCACTAAATAGCCTCTGTAAAGTAGACAGAACATAAATGGAGAAAAAGCAATCTACAGATTGAATTTGAAACTTTAAATGATCACCTACTGAGATTTAATGAGGAGAAATAGACTTATTAAAGACATCCCACTAAAACAGATTAACTTGTCTTTACTGATATCATCTTGTATCTTTAATAGAGTCATTATTATATCTGAAGGAATTATTATTATTTTTGTTCTCTGCACATGATCACATTTTTGAGTGGCTAAACATGCCCGAAAAGTCATAAAACATTCCACATGCATCAGAAGTGAGGGGAATTGGGGATTGGGTGTAGGTATGGCCAGGGGGCTCTATAGCACCCCAAAATGCAAGGTTTCTTTGATGTACTTGAAATTCGCAGGAATGAATGGTCTTATTGGTATAAATAGAAATATTTTTGGGAATCTTTTCACCCAACAGGAAGTCAGCTATTTTGGTTTTCGTGCATCACTTTTCATTTTACACGTCTGTAAAATAGGATATGAAGAAACTCAAGATGATTTTAGGATGTGAAGAAACTCATGAAACTTGGTAAGTATTTTCAAACTAATAAGTACTGTTTTTGATACCACGACTGGGCTTGAGTGTGGCAAAGCAGCTCAATAGCCCCCCTAATTCATGTTTGCATTTTGTATGTACTGACATGCTCAAAAACTCACCAACATTTGCACAGCCTTCAAAAGTCACATACCTTGATTTCCGATATGGGTCAGTGGAAAAATTACTGGACAGCACCACCTAACACCTCCATATTTCAAATTTGAAGTCCCTCTTTTCAAATTGCCATAGATAAACCCAATTTTGTAGGCATATCTATCATGGCCAGATGCACAAAAAGGCTTTTTGGAGCCATACCCTAATTCCAACAGGAAATTAACCATTTTGAATCTAATTGGCGATTTTGGCCCCAGTTTTTGCCATTTCCAGGCGTCGTACTCCCCCTAAAGATTTAACCCCAACGACTTCAAATTTTGTCTGTATCGTCAAAAGGCCTTAGCAATAAAAAGTTATCAAAACAGTGAACTTTTGTTATACCCGCTGGACATGGTGATGCAGTGAATTTCGGTATTTCATCCAATTCTGTCCATTTGCAGCCCTTGTCTTTGAAACAAGCTCCAAGATATTTGACCCGACTGCCTTCAAATTTCGTCAGTGTCAACTTGACCATGCAATGCTCACACACATGTTGGGCGGTAAGGGGGCAGGTTGTTTGAAAAATTAGTAACAATAATGACCACAGGGATGTTACCAATATGAGTAACATTAATGGCCACAGGGATGTTACCAAAATATGGGAAACATTCTGAAAAATAAATAAATAAATTATCCTGGGTATGTTACACAACAATGGGTAAAATGAGTAAGCCACCCTGACCACAGGATGTTATCTGAAAAATGGGCAGAATGACAAAAAATTGGATAAAATGCCCAAACTTGTTAAACGAGCCAGGGGGGCAGGCTGATTGACAAAATAGCCAAATTAAGGGCAGTGGGGATGTTACCCGAAAAGTGGGTACAAGGCCCAAAAATGGATGAAACTCGTGAGGCGCAGAGGTTGCCAAAAAATGGGCAAAACGAGGAAGAGTGGTGGATTGTCCTGAAACTTGCTAAAATGAGCCAGGGTGCGGGTTGATTGGAAAACTGAGAAACTTAAGCACCGTGAGGGTGCTACACAAAAAGTGGGTGCAAGGCACAAAAATGTGCAGAACTGGATGAAATGAGTATGATTACAAAATAGGCAAAATTAAGCACCTTGGGGTGTTAACCGAAAAGTGGGTACCAGGCCAATTAATGGGTAAAACATGTAAGCTAAGGGTGGCGGACCGCCCAAAAAATGTGCTACGCCTTGAGGTAGGAAGTTGCTGTAACTTTAAAAAACATGTTTCAAACTGTACCAACTTTCTTATGCTTGTTAAAAATCCCATCCTAAACACATCTGTGTCAATATTTAGCCATTGTCATAGCGCCACCCACTGTGCACTTGAAATCATCCTCATCATCTGATTTACGTGAAATTTGCATGGTGTGTTCTAAACCTCATATACTACAACATGACATATAATTAGTGGGTGTTCACTATTACCACACATTGGATATAGGAAGTGTTATTTCACCCCTTCTCACAATGTACCACAACAGCCTGGGTTTGACGACTACGTGTACATGTCCGCAATGCGAGCACTTGGACTGCACTGTAGCCCGACATGTGCAGGGGTGTGAGGGCCAGGTCAGAGCTTTAATTAACATTGGATTTTAAACAAATGGTGACATTTCAATTTATTGCATGGCAGATTTCTGTATTTGAACTGACACACCTATTTGAAAAGCTGCTAGTCAGCTGGTCTGGAAACACTATTAACTGTCAGTCATTTAATATTTAAAGTCAAACACATTTTGGATACTGTAATATCAGTCTAAGCTATTGTGAAATTATTTCTGCATTTAAAGAAAAAAAAGACAAGATAGTTCATAATATTTACAGCATGTTATTTATTTACAGCCATAAGAGTGTTCATTTGTTTTTATTCTGTGGTTTCTTTACCCCTCTTGTGGAGCTTGGAGAAATTACAGCTGCTACAAATACATCATTAACCTAAACTGGATGCACTAGCTATTTTGTAAACTTAAGTATAACATTGTTAGATTCATTGAATTTGAAAAGGCTACAACTGGACTTTTTAATATTGTACAGAGTTAAGTGCTGTCTCCCAAAGATAAGATTAATAAAGGTTTATTTTAAACCAATTATTTTACTATTATATTATATTAAAACTCTGCTTTCACTATATTTAAATTACATTTTAACAAATTATTTATTAAAAACTAAAAGTCCTGATCCCTAACCTCCACATTTTTTCCAGGCTGAGGTTGATTCTTAATGTGTTATTTATATATATATTTTGCATACACTGTGTGTGTGTGTGTGTGTGTGTGTGTGTGTGCGTGCGTATGTGTGCATATTTAATTTATTTTGTATTCATTACTTCACCTATATAACATAAATATATATAACTAATAGCTACATATACCATACCATATGCTGTTACTTCTGAACAGATATTCCACAGATTTCCAAAATGTTTACCAACCCACATGTCAGATCATGTCTATAGCTTAAGTATTGCATTCCATTTACTCGACTTGTCATGTCACTTACTACTTTTGTTACTTATTACTTCTAGTCTCCTGTACTATTGTAACATGATTTTCTCATCTTATTTTGAGTCCTGTCAAATAAACAGGACAACTCACCTGCTGTTACACCGGTGGCCTGCTGGTGGCAACAAAGGACCGCCGACCACCAAAACTACCATAAAACACAACAGAAGAAGAAGAAGCACCGCTCTCGGTAGGAAAACCAATGCAAGGTGATGGGGTGAGTATTGTTATATGTATCCACTGGTTGATTAAAAATAAGAGAACAACACATGAATTAGTCAATGTGGGGTTGAGATATGTGTTTTTATTTGCAAGTGAATCGTGTCATGTTGCGGAATTAGCAGCAGTTTGAGCAGAGCTATTGGTGACAGCTGCTGTCCGCCTACACAAAGCAGCATATCTCACTGTTAGCCGGTTAGCTCCCAGCTGGCTGTCATCGTCAATTTAGCTCATTGGGATGAGATAACACCTAATATATCTTTCTTATAGGCTAACCTCTGTTGTGTCTAAATAGATACATAAAACGCCCAGTAACTTGCTAGCTTAGACGAGTGTTAGCTCGCTGCCAGCAGGTGACTAAAATAACCAGCAAGCTTCATTAAATGTTTATCCTCAGGAGCATAACGTTAGAGGATAGCTCTTTTATATTTGTCTAAAAGAAACAGACCGCTGTTGCATCAGTAACTGGAAACAGTTAGGTGAATTCAGAGAGCATTGCCATTTTGCTGTCCTACATTTCACTCAGTTGCATGAGAGACAAGAGACCTATTTGTATATCCCCTCTGGGATCAAAAGACCGTGAATAGTGATCTCTGTAATGAACCTGTTATGTTTGGTTGGAAGTGAGGAGACACTGAGTAGAGTATAGAAGTATAACTGAAGCAGTTCAGTTAAACAGAGTTAGAACCAGCATGTAGGGTAATTATCAGGCTAGGATGAACATAAACATCATTAAACATCCATTTAGGAATGATTATTTTTATTATATTGTTATGTTCAACAAAAAAATCATCCAATCAAATTTTCCATAATTTAAGAGAGAACTCTTTTTTTTAGTTATAGTTATCAAAATAATGGCAATTTCTTTTTGATCAACTAATCGATGACTTGACTAATCAACCACATCCATTATTTAATCTACTAATTTGCATCTGAGATTCAACATGCACAGTGGTAATAAAAGTGAAATGTATGTGTTCATTATGATCACAATATTACTCTTTATTATTGTAAAAAGTGCACTTTAAAATATGTACACCAAATGTCAATTTGTACATTTTGTACCAAATACAGAAACGGCACTAAAATACCTCAGACACTGGCAAGTTTTATTGATACATCACTGTGATGCTGACGCTTTGTGGTATGTTCATTGCTTCTTTTTTGTCATTTTATATTTGTGAGAAAAACGCCAATTTCCTGCCCTGGTGCTGTTAACAGTTTCTTCTTTTTTTTTATTCTTGATGCACGTTGACACATACACACATAGGCAGATTGCCAAAACCTGATGCGAGGTGTAATAAAACACCTGGATCAGGTAACAGTGCACTTAAAGTCTTTCTACTTATCATTTATAAGCAGCACACACACATTTAATACAACACTGTTGTAATGTTGTTTTAGATAGAACTATTTGTATTTTTCAATTTGCACACATGGTGTATATGATATAAAGCAGATTATTAAAGACATTATTATAAAACACAGTTGTAACAATATAAAATGTGTTGTCATAGGTGATGTTAAAAATGCTGATGCATACTGATATTTAAATTCTTTTATCAGCCTATAGCTACAGTACATCATAGTTTGTTATCCATGTTGTAGATGTTTGTGTATTGCATATAAATGCTAAATAGGGGGAAGTAAAGTGTCAGAAATGGCCCTTCTATATTTAGTGAAGGTGCTGTAGGAGACAATTAAAATTTCACTCTGCACTTAGAAATGATCGGAAGCTTTTTAGGTAAACGGATGGTAAGAATAAATGCATTATGCAACAATACAGAAGCTAGCCAAGGCTCTTTGTGCCAAACCTAATTAGTGATTCATTAAACACTGTGTACTAAAAACATTCAGCCTAACGCACCAAACAGAGCACTGTAAATAGTGACTTAGACCACTTTGTTTATTTGGATCATATGTGTTCTTGTTACACATCTGTCCACAGTGCTCTCAGATAAGTCATGTAGGACATAGGAGTACTGATATAGTTCACATAGTAGTCTGTTTGTTGTCTTCCTCTCATATCCGCTCTTGCTTTTTTCTTTTCCCACAATTTTCCTTCAACCAAGCCATACATCTAGCAGCCTTACCTTCTTTCCCTCTGTCCTTCTCCTGTTTCATTTTCCCTCTTAATCTCTCTCCATCTTCCCCTTTCCAGTCTACCTGAATCTTGCTGACCTTCAGTGGCGATCGGCCGCCCCTAGCCATCTGTCGACATGCAAGGATTCTACTCCAAGCTCGACTCGTCCCCGTTACTGGGGGTGGGCCTCGGGGGAGAGGGCGCCCCCGTGCCTCTCAGCCTGGCTGTGGAGACCGAGAAAGCGCAGGCCCTCCTACAGACGTTCAGCTCCGCCTCTCTGCTGGCGTCGGCGGGTCTGGGTATGTTCTGCGTAGTGGCGGACCACGCCCTCCAGCTGTCTCTTATCCAGCATCACCTGTGGCTGCGTGCAGCCTTGGACAACGCCACGCACGGATTGGTGGGGTTGTGGTCATGGGCGGTTGTTATTGGACTAAGGAAAAAGAGTGATCTGTATGAGGTGCTGCTGGCAGGTCTTCTGGCTTCAATCATAGACCTGGACCACTTCTACATGGCTGGATCCCTGTCTCTCAAGGTGAGACCTGCACCCTAAACCCTGCTTCTTCTGTGCATTTAATAACTGAACATGACAAATCTTCAGAGCGTGGATATACTGAATTCAGAAGGTTAACTGCTTTTTGTGGTATGACAGAATGATCCACAGCCAGAGCAGATTAAAAAAGAAATGAGAAAATGGAAGAAAAAAAAGAAATGAATCATCCTTTTCTTTTTTATCAGAGTTCGTAGGCGGTTGTCTTTATCTGGCACCAACCATCTTTTCCTTGTAGAAATACTGAGATTATTTTTCAGATGAGTTAGCGCATCATTGGTCAATTAATAATTTCTATTGAAATCAGCTTTCCATTTATAAGAAGAAAACAATACCAGAGAATGTGGAGGAGGATTTTGTAAATGATACATTGGCATGGCCGATATTATCAGCAGATTTGACTTAATCACAGCTAAGCAGGCATTGGTGTATTTTGATATATAAGTAACAAATAGAATTGCAAGGTTTAAATGTAGAAATTTGGGGTCACAGTTGCATAGTATATCCTCCAGAGGGCAGTGACAAGTTTACTTTTCAACTGTAAAATATGCTGTTCAGTATGTAGAAGCAACAACCAAGTGACTAAATGTAAGGGATCCTAATCAAAAATGTTTAAAAAATAAATACATTTTAAAAAAGTACTATGGCTGCTACTAACAATTATTTTCATGATCAGTTAATCTTTTTTTATTTTCTCTATTTATTAATTACTAGTTTTGTCTATGAAATGCCATGTCAGATCTTTTTTTAATCTGAACAGCAGTCTATAACCAAAACATATTCAGTTTACTATCACAGAACAAAAGAAACCAGAACATATTCACCTTGAAGACACTAGAATATGAAACTTTCAGGATTTTTAACTTTAAAAATGAATCCAGACAATTAATACATGATCAAAATACTTGGCAATACATTTTCTGTCAATCAGCTAATCAATTAATCATTGCAGTTCTAATGGTTACCACTTTTTATGATATTGTCAAAAATCCAGCATCAGTCAAAGTTTTGTCTAGTTTTTTTTTTTAAGGGGATTACATTGTAGCGTAGGGGATGAAAAAAGATACTCCTAAATGAAAAAGGCCTGTGTTTGATTGGCATACAGTTAGTGGTATAGATAGTGCGCTGCAGAACATCAGTTTTTCTAGCCAGGTTAGTACAGACCTGTGGGTTAGACTCAAGGAGGTTTTTTAAGTGTCTTGTCACTGTCCTTTTAGATGAGCGTCATTCACAGCAATATCACTGTCATTTTTCACTTCCATTCACACAGGCTCCAGAGAGAGAATGGGAGGTGGAATAGAACTTATCAGTGAAAGATTCAGAGCTGAATTGGTCTTGGTCATTTGAGTGGTTGCTTTTTCATGATCTTTTTTCTGTGGGTAGTGGGCACTACCTGGCTGGAATGGATAAGTAACAGAGGGCATTGACTTAAAGCTATAGCCAAAGCTTTGGGTCCCAATACAGCTACAGGTAAAGTGGACATGAAGATCCATAGTGAGGCTTCCCCATCCAATTGGAGTAGTTGCTTCACCATTAGCCAGATACAGTGGACCTTCTGTCTATGGTTGAAGGACATCTTTGGAACCTTTCACTTCCATCCAAAGATGAGGTTACAGCTTCCAAGTGCTGCACTACAGCCGCCTGTCCTCTCACACAATCCGGGGGTTACGTTACTCCACTCAGGGTTGTTTAACTCTTTTCCAGAGTACTTTGTACGTTTGGTATTTTTTCTCCTGCTCAGTCTCGCTTCCCTCTGATCTCCTACATGCTGTCTGTGTGTGGTTTACCTTCCCCCAGCTCTCAGGTGTGCCTAAGTGACCTCTACTCCCTCCCCTTCCTTCTGAGAAGGAAAAAGCTATGCTGCACTTCCTGCCACAATATAACAAAACACTTGCAGTATGTATTGTTTTCTAGAGCTGTCCATAAAGTCTGTCAACAGCTGCATTTCAGTCTTACCATGTTTCAGATTTGGACCACTTCTATATATCTGTTTGTTAGGTTGAAAAATTGACCTGTTGACTGGTTTGAAATATCTTTACTCAGAGTAGACCTGAAAAAGATGGAGGCAGTATCCAGTCAATAAAACAAGCAAAAATAATGTCATTTAACTAGATTTGTGCTTTTTTGTTTTGTTTTTACCTGACACAAAACTTTGATGTATGAGTTCATGATTGATATTTGGAAGGACATGCAGCTGTTTATATGGCAGTCCCATTTTCATGAAAATTTGCCAAAATGCTAAATTTGTCAAGATCGGGTGAACAGGTGTCTGTTGGAAATCAATCAAATTGTGCTAGAGAGGTGACTCAGTATTTCTGCTGCAGCAGATTTGTTTCAGTAATAATACCTGAAGACTGACATTTGATTCTCTCTCCTTTTTCTTCTCAGGCTGCTGTGTCGCTCCCTCAGCGTCCCCCTCTCCACTGCTCCTCTCTCATCCCTGTCCTCTGTCTCTCCCTCCGCTTCCTCATGTGGATCGGACGCCTCAAAGATGCTTGGTGCTCCTTGCCGTGGATGCTCTTCATCTCCATGGCAACGCACCACGTCCGGGATGCTGTACGCCATGGTTTGTGGGTGTGCCCATTCGGCAACACAGCGCCGCTTCCCTACTGGCTGTACGTGAGCACCACAGCGACACTCCCGCACCTGTGTTCAGTGCTCATGTATCTAACAGGAACCAGAGATGTGATCTCTACCAAACACGGAGTGGCTATAGATGTTTAGAGGTCACCAACATCACTGTTCACCTCTAATGCTGACGTGGAGGTGACCTGTTTTAAGCTGTTTTAAACAACTTTTAGATACTTGAAATTACTGGACATTTGCGACACTTGAGGCATGTTAAAAGTGGAACTGGCACTTGAAAAATGAACTTAAGAAACATGTTTTAAGCTCAAAAGGCTCCCAATAACGAGGAACAATCTCCATATATTTAAAGGGAACAAAAAAATATTACAGTAAATATACACACTAAATATTTGGTTTGGAAACCTGTGTAAAAATCAGCTTTTCAGATAAGAGAACAATCTAAAATTAGTGCCAAACATGTTTTTTTTAATTTTCTTTCAGATGTTTTATTTATTTGTCATCTATCAAAGTCTTGCTGACTTGTGTGGAGAGTGACGCTTAACTCGAAAGCAAGTGTTTCGGAGTGTCCCTTTAAAGCTTTGACATATCGTCTGCCCAGAGATTTAATCTCCACCAATCATAGAGGTGTTTCGCATTAATTCTTCACCCCTGAATTTGTCCTCACTTGAACCTATCCCCCTCCGTCCTCAGCAAAAGAAAGAAAGAATGAATCATCAAGAGGATTTTGTATTTTACTGTCAGTCTAGTAAGTGTATGACGTCTGTCATACAGTGACCTCTTTCTATTGAACACCAAACAAAAAGATGAGAATCAAAAGATGAAACTGGAAAGAAGAATGTTTTAAACATTTAAGGGAATTGTTTTTTTTTCAGTAGTGTGTATCTTCATATTACATGTTCATATTTAAAGAAATATAAAATGAAAAAAGTCACTGCTGCATTAACTTAACTATATATTGTTCCACTTGTTTTTGCTATGATGCTACTGTACTGACAATTATTGACACTGTACTGTACAGTCCACATGCTGAAATTCTCACTTGGCTTTGTAATGGTGAAATAAAGGACACAAGCTGTTTTTATTTGAACAGTTAATCCTGCATTAATTGTATCATCCACAATGACATTTAGAGAAGTTTGTGGTTTAGATACGTACATTCCATGACTGTATTGTTAACTGCGTTGTAAATGATGCATAATAATACTATGTCATAATAGAGAGCACTGACTGGGCATTTAGATACTTGTGTTATTTGAATGCAATGGACATGTTTTCAGTGTAAAAGGGATCTGGTGCAGCAAGATGGTGGAACATCAGCTACAGAAAATATGAACATTTTGTGGGGTTTTTTAACTTTTTCGGTCACTCTTGTGAAGCAGTTGGTTAAGTGAAGTTGTTAAAATAGTAGTAGTAAGACAAGTCGACCACTAGGTGGCTGCAGGGAGCCATAGTGAATTTTGAGTTTCACTTTTGATAATTAGCTTCTTTTTTTCCTGTTGAGTGAAGATTAGTGAGGAATCCCTGCTTAGGAGTCAGGAATTTGAGAGAAAATATAGGATGAAAAATATATAATGAATACGATATTGAAAGATAAAGCAAAGTAAATTTGGTACAAATCAGGTCCTAAAGTTTGCACATTGAATTGATAAAATGTTGGAGCATATGACTTTAATTTCAAAATGTGTTTTTTTGGTTGTTTGTTTTTTTGCTTTGCTATTGCACAATTATTTGTATTTCAGTTCTTCAGGAAATATTTCCTTTTAATCTCTCGGAAGGTACAAAGTTTGGAAGTATTTTTTGTTACAAAACAATTGATTGAGAGGTTGGACTTCTACATAAAACTCCGATGGTCTCCTTTCTTGGTCCCATTTTATTTGAGGTTTAATTTTCGTCCTCTTTTACTGCTGCTTATGTTTACAATGTGAACCTAATTTTGAATTTTGCACATTTGAGTTTATGTTTAAATTATGTTTTGTATTTGTTTTTTTTTCTTAATGGCAAAGTTTTGTTTTTAATAGTAAAAAAGTTAAAATAGTAACTGCATAGTTTTAATGTAGTGTTCTTTTTATCTCAATAAAATGGCCTATATCCTCAATCTCTGTGTTTTTTTTTTGCATAAACAGATACATTTGCTCCCAGGACAGCATTTCCTCAAACATTAAAATCAGGTGGAGTGAGAGACTGAGGAGAAGAAAAAATCATCACCACTAACATCAGGTAACATTATGTTTGTGGTCTGTTGTACAGAATCAGGAGTCTCTAAACACAGCATTTTGTCCTGAGAGAAGCAATTACAGTTTAAAGTGGGTAATGTTTACTGAGCTTGTACAGCGTTTAACATGTCACAGATAAACACTTACATTTCTAGTGCACAGTGGGGGCTTTTAGATCTCTTTCTTTGAAAATAGCTGCCTGCTATGGCTGAGAATATAGTTGGGAGAGTGAACCAAAAGTTATGCTATAAAGCCGAGGGGAGCTGAAGAGTCTGGTGATAATTCTCTACAAGTGCACTTCTGTCATTACATACTGTCATTTGATATATTGTTGTTGTTGGGGGTTTTTTTTAGATTACAGGTAGTTAAATTAAATTAAATAATACAGGAAATCAAACATTCTGTGCTGCTGCTGCACTTCAGCTGCTGAGTAATTGTATTAGATCTTAAAGCCATTGTGCTCAGCTGTTGCTGCCAATTGATAATATCCTGAATGTGGCAGGAAGGAAGACATTGGGCTGACTCAGAGTTGCCATTTAGAATGAAATTACAGGCCTCTTCACTGTCTCCTCCACATTCTCTGGGTTAAAACTTAAACCCTCAGCTGCGCTTCCATGATTCTGAGCAGGTTCAGAAAAAAAGCAGCACAATATTTCACAGTAGGTGTTTCCTCATCTATAAAAACGTATAAGTGGTCAACCTCAGTTCAATGACAGGAAAACGACACACAATACTCTCCTGTAATTGTAACTTAAGCCGGCGAAGATGCTTAAGCCTGCATGACGACAAGCTTCCGATATGGGAGGCGGAGCTGGTATAACTAGGCGACTTCCTTTCCAGTTGTACATCTTAAAAGCTCCTTTCACAAAGACAACAAAAGCCAGCTTGAGCATTTGGGATTCATCAGACACTGTCACAATCAGACAATGGAAACTTTTGAAAGGCTAATAACATCGTCTTGGCGACAGGAAGCAACAGACTTCATGGGAATGTTGGGCTAAAACTTTCTGAGACTCAGGGAGAAACAGAACCAGCGGCAAGGGCCATCGATTTTCTCTACCATGGCTTAATTTGCGTGAGTTAATGTATTTCTTGGGCATCGCACATTTAACCTTTATCACCAACACTACAACAAACCAAAGGCTGAATAATCAACATCTTAATCAATCAATGGACAGAGCAGAAACAGATTAACAATATAGTGTGTGATGGAAAGACAGCAGAGTCAGAGTACCCCAAAGAACCCCAAAGCTACTGGTGTGATAAAATAGTATTTATTATTTCACAGAACCTTACAAGGACAGGAAGAAAAAAAAAACACATAAACAGCTTATGGTGATATCTATCATACACAGAAAGCAAAAAAAAAAAGACATAGACTATGTACATCTGAGAATGGATGCCTGAGTGTAATTTGAGTTATAAAGTACTAAAACCAACTGGCTCCATCTGCCATCACATACTGCAGAGGAACATAGAAAGACAGGGAATACCACAAGTGCGTCCACAGAAACACAGAAAACACCACTAGTGAGTGAAAACAAATGTAGGACAGATAAGTTAGAGGATACAGACAGAAAACAGATCACTTTGAAGCTCCAAAAAACAGGATGGACAGTGTGAAAAACAATAATACTGCACATTGCCCACATCAAATTCAACCTTGATGGATGGTTTTATAAAAATCTGACTTGGAGTAGTTTATATCGGCAAGGGTCTGAAAAATGTACCATAAAAATAGTTTGAAAATATGATCTCTGACTTTTAAAACTTTGTGAAACCCGAACATCAGAAAATGGTGCTTGTGCTAGTTTTAGCACATTTATTCCTGATTATTATACTGTATTTTACTATTGATACCAATATTAATGTATTTCTGTTGTGCTCAACAGCGTATGCAGCATTTGCATTGAAATGAACGACCATGTAGCGGTTCAGTATCATGATTAAGGTCACTTCAAATAAACCCTGGAGTTCAGGAAAAGGGCAAAAAATGTTCTTTTCTATCTGGTTATTAAAAATATTGGTCATGTAATTTGAACTGCTGAGATTAATACACACAATTCATTCTTTCTTAATTGGCTAAGCGAATTCAGCTTAGTGAGTAAATGAATGCGTGTATATTTTCAAATTGTTCAGTATGGTTAATTACATTTTTCAGTTCTCATAGGCTCAAAAAACATCCATCTGATATCAAACTACAAAAGGACAATCAGGTTTTTCCCTCTGATTTAGAAAGGGAGAAAAAGATCAGCTTCGTCAATCTAGAAAATTAAACTTTGCCATTGTTGTCACAGGAATTCAGGGGCAGAAAAAAGCAAGGAAAAAAGATTAATTTGTGGTTCATTTGACTGCAAAGAAATAAATTGAACCACGAAAAGTGTAAAGCGAATTGAATGTTGACTAATTCAGTAAACACATTGTCCATACAGTAATTGTACAGAAACAGAGCTTCATATAACTGGGGAAAAGGACACAAATACACAATGCTGGGAAGGTTCTCTAGACACGGATTATCCTCAGTAATCTTTACTAGGCATCAGGGGAAATCTGCCTTCAGTCCCTTGAGGATTGCATTGAAATGTTGCCTGGAATCAATGATTCCACACAAGCTTCACAGGGCTACAGATACATTTTGACTATTAAAAAAGTTTTACAATGAAGAACTGAATATTTCTTGCCACTTGCTCTTAATTACATTAAATGACTATTTTCTCTAATGGTTTTCTGAATTGATCTATAGCATTTAATTTGCATTTATATTTATGTGTAATTTATAATAAATCTGTCTATACATTATTTGCATTACTTGCCAAGTTTCAGCAAATCCCACAATCTACTGTCTATTACAAGTGAACACCAGACTGAGTTAAACCATGTCTGTTAAACTATCCCAAAGAATATGTTTGTTTTTTTCTCTACATATAAACATCACTTATAATAACATACATAAAATGTACTTTGTAAAGTGTGTTATACAATAATATACACAACAAAGCTTCAGCTGGATCCATGCATAATATGTGGAGCTAGCTTGAGAGAACATACAGTTGTCAAACTGGAAAAAAGTCTGACTTAGATGCACCTTGTGTTTCTGATACAAACTACACAGTCAGTCAATCAATTGGCTGATAACTACACAGCTTTGGATCAACGAAAAACATCCACCAGACCAACAGAAAGAAAGAAAGAAAGAAAGAAAGGAAATGTTTAAACAAGAGCTTCTCAATCAAGCGGCAGAGCTACTCACTTCCATCTGTGGCAGAAAGTTGGCCGGCTCACAAGGTTTGTAGGCGCAAGTGTCGAAGCAGAACTAAACCAGATACGCTGTACTAGAGGTATTTGGGGCTTTTCATACGGTAAGCACAGTCAAATCACTCATTTCTCATGAGTTGGTGGGTTGTGAGACACAAGTACAGTGAGCGGTATCGCTCTTGTCAAGTCACCATGTTTGTGATCATCTCATGTACAAACCAACCAACAAACATGGTCATTAAGCTACATAAGCTTACCAAAACTCAACAACATTCATTCTAATTTATTGTAGTGTAATGTTGCAGGTGAGTACTGTTATTTATTGTGGTGTATATGAACAAATGCTACTGAATGTTTCCACTGTCCCTGTGTTCTGAGGAAGTGGTGATGGTGGCAGTGATGGTGAGAGCCTGTGCACCGCGTGAAAAGAACTCCATGTCAAAGCTAGTTGTGAGTTGCACTTGTAAACTAGTTTGCTCTAGTTGACACGATCAGCACACGCAGCGCCTTCTGCAACAATTTAAACCATTTTTCATTTGAACCAAACCTGTCTAGGACCCAAAATGGCCACAGTTCAGAGTCAGAATGTTACAGAACGTATTGCTGCCACACCAGAGAAAGAAAAACGGATCAGTATCACATCGTAATGTGAAAAGTTTTTGTAACAGCAAGATGTTTTTCATGTTATAACAAGATAGAATGTTATTACATGCAAACTTTTCAAGTTATAACAATATACTATTTGTCTTGTTTCAAGTTCTAACCTTTTTCAGCCTTTTGCAATCAAACTACAAAACACAATCTTAAACTTTCTCCTTCTTAAAAAATGGTCCCCTTTTCAGTGCTGGTGTGTGGAGAGTGTTAATTTTCCCACAGCTGTTAGGATACATGCCATCAATTTTTAGTATGTAATCCAGAATATGAATTCTTTCATTTTCCTAACCGCTTATCCTCTAGAGGGTTGTGAAGTGTGGCCTTATCTATGGTTAAAACATTCTATGGCCCTTTGGTCAACCATGAAGGCTATGGAGAGAGTCCGTCTGGTTAAGTGCTTCTTAAAAGGAGTCAGAAGACAGCAACCTATGCACCCCATGGTGTGTGTGTGTGTGTGTGTGTGTGTGTGTGTGTGTGTGTGTGTGTGTGTGTGTGTTTTGGAGAAATGACGCCAGCCCCATGCATTTTAAAATCCTTCGTAGTGTATGCATACTTATCACAATATCATCCACCATGCTCAGTAATAGCAGAATCTTGTCATGTCTCAACCCAAATATGACGCGGTGGAACTTAAATCTAAACTCATTCATGTAAATGACACATCTTCCTCAATTTATCCGTTCTTCCCAACATTAGGTTTACTTTATAGCAATACAAGTTTCATGTCGTAACATGATAAGCAGTATACTGTTAAAACAAGAAAAGTTTCTTATTATGTCGTAACAATGTGAAAAGATATTGATATATTGTGAAAAACATCTTGTTATAAAAATAAACTTTACACTTTATAATGTGAAACTGATTTGTTTTCTTTTTCTGGCGTGGCAGCAATACACCTATGTGTAGGTAAGATGATTATTTCTCTAATGACTCTGACAGAAAACAAAGTGCTTAAAAATCTTCTTTTTTTTCTAACTAGCTTTTCCTCCTCATATATTATCTAAATAAAGCAGCATGTTCTCACACATTTCTACCTTTAAACTTACCACCTCTTTCCTTTAGTAACATTACTCTATTTTTTTATTTTGTGTGACTGAATCTAATTTCAATCGATAGAACCTGAAACAAATGACTCATTTAAGCAAACTAACTTTTAACATTTTAAAACTTACTTAATCCTCGTTCTTAAAGATATAACCTTGCCTCACTGCTGTAATGATGGCATAGGGCTGCCAAACCACAACCATTTTAATACATTTCAATTACTGGTTTCAGTCATTAATCAAGAAATTTCAGAATATTTGCAATTTACGGCTTCTCACATGTGGGAATTTGCCGCTTTCTGGTTTAAATGAAATGTCCTTGGGTTTGCCAGACAAAACAAGCAATTTGAAAATATCACTTTGGACTCTGGAAAATACTGCTCAGGAATCTTTCACTTTTCTTATTTTCCATTGATGGACTAAAAGATGGATCGATTGGTCAGAAAATGAAAAAAATATTGTAGATTTGACCACACTAGACTGAGTTTTACTTGTATCCCTGAATAGTTGTTGAATCTCTTTGAGAAATGCTGACATATAACCATTTTCAAACCTGCCTTGAGGAACTAGGGGTTACTTTTAGTCTGGAAAGGAGAGTGAATATGTAAGGTTTAATATTCTCTACACAACTAAGTATGTGTGTGTTGTAATAATGCTGGTGGTTTGTGAAAGGCCAATATCTCTTTTGTATCTCTCTTTTTCTCGCTATGTGTGTCTTTCATTTTACACACATACAGGAACAGTGGATGGATGAGTAGAAAGAGGTATAACAAACAAAAACAGAACACCTGCACTAAAGACATCAAGACAACAAAACAAGCATATCATGCAACATAAAATCACTTGTCATAAATGAAATTAAGTCTATATATCTTCACCCACTACACCCACCCCCTCCCCTCCCCCCCTGGACCTTATTCTCCATGTCCTTCCCTCTGGCTGCTTCCTGCTGAGATCCATAATGCCCGTAGTTGCTGCTTTGGCATCAGATGCACACAGAGACTGGCAAAAGTTATGCTTCCTTCACAGCATTGAGTCAGTCAGTCAATTGATGTAATAATGGACACACAATAATCTGTTACTTCTCACAATTCATTAAAAAACAAAACAAAACGATGAGTTCTGTGTGGGAGAAGAGAGGAAAGATGTCCCAGAAAAATAATGGAAAAAACATCCATTTTTATCCCCCACAGAATCATCTTCTCCTGTTTGGCAGCTGCACCTCTCGTGCTCACTTGTTGCTGAGAAATTCAAAAGGTTAAAAACACTGTCGCCCCTCTCCGAAAATCTGAAGCAGCATTCATTGTGAGTGAACTCAAAATGTCCCGATGCAGCGTCGCTCCTGCAGTCCGCTGAGGATTGAATTGCGGTGAAGTTGCTGAAGTGAATTCAAAAGAGACGGAGTAGGGTCCCTTTTCCCTTGTACCTACTTTACAGTAGGTAGAGTCTGCTGATGCACAATGGGAAGTGCAGGTAGATGTGAATATGTCTGGCTAAACTTACCCTTCAGTCAGCTTTTTCATGCTGGGTAACCCTACTATGTAAAGTTCCTTGTGTGGAGTCTCTGTCACCATAGATCCTGCGTGGGTTCTGACTGATGCATTCTTTATTAATGTAGTTGAATACTGACGGTCAGCGTGCTACAGTGGTGAAAGCAGAGGCTGAGTCTTGGGAGGAGCCCTAGAACGGGCTGATGAGAGGAAGATGCTTGAAATCAACCTGTGAGAGGGAGAAGAGAGGGGAGAAAAAAAAAAGAGAGAGAATAAGTTGTTGGGGGAAAAAGCGAGAAGAGACGTTTAAGAAAAGAAGAGAGGACAAGAAGGAGAAAACAGTGGAGGACAGATGATGGAGCGAAGGAGAGCTGAGCCAATGTTACAAAACATGTATAAATCATAATGTAATTAAGCACTGTCTTGAAAGCACAGATTTAAATAACAGAGCTGGATGGGAGATATACAAGCATACTTACAGGGTTATAATCTGTGTGTGTGTGTGTGTGTGTGTGTGTGTGTGTGTGTGTGTGTGTGTGTGTGTGTGTGTGTATGTCTGTGTGTGTGTGTGTGTGTGTGTGTGTGTGTGTGTGTCTCTGTGTGTGTCTCTGTGTGTCTCTGTGTGTGTGTATGTTAGGCTTATAATCACAAATTGGCTGACTATCTGAAGAGTTGTCGAAATGTTGTTTATAGCAGCACTTTGAAGCATTTTTTTCCTTACTGAGGGAGACCTTTGCCATGCTTTTTCTCACTGGCTCTGCTCCCATTTGAGGATATTTTGTGGTAGTTATATAAATATAAAAGAAGTAACACTTAATTAGGATTTCAATTATTTTTGCCACAGAGTCTGTTTGCCAACTATCTGCCAAACAAGCTAAACTACGAACATAAACAACCAAATGCAACCGTCGACAAGAACATAATCAGAACGTGAGAACAGAAAAGAAAAAAAAAAACACTTGAAACTGAAAACAAAAACAAAAAACGTGATGGCTGTGTATGTGTGACTCACATTAGATTGACATGGACTTCATCTTGACCATAGAGGTGAGTTCCTGTTTGCTCACATGATCGCGCCGCCTCTGCCTCACCCTGAAAATAGAAAGTCATTCAGTATCGCAAAGAGTTTTTGGGGGAAAAAAATAAAAAATCACTCTAAGAGAGACAGACCACTAAGCTGCGGTCTGTGGATGTGGTACACGTGTGTTTGTGTGTGTACAACTGGTATGTTAAAAGCTTCACTACCAACAGAAAAAAAAGTTTGTGTGTGTACGTGTGTGTCGCAAGTGAGTGTGTCTTACCACACGACAAAGATGAGGGAAAGGACGGTGGTGAGGATGACCACGGAGAACAAAACCAAGAGGATCACCAAACCCAAATTACCTTCATCCTCAACTACAGGATCTGGATAAGAAGAGAGAGAGGCAGAAAATAACAGGGGAAGAGAAACAGAGAGGAATCAGAGATGAGAAAAAGATTATGAGCAGCAGAGGAACTGATGCATAACAGGAGAGACAGATGTGAAATAAAATAAATAATATTTTATTTCACATCTGTCTCTCTTCTCTTTATTCTAATATTGAGAGGCAGAAACAAATATAGGCAAGGAAGGACAAGGACAGTTGAATGTCTTGCAACACTGAAAAAAAACCTGTGAAAACATGCATTTCATCATTTTTCATTTCATTTACCATGTCAGTGTGTCAGAGACAAAACATAAATAGAAAGAAAAAAACAAACAGTGAATGTGTGTGTTCCCTCAGATGTAATTACTCTCTGGTGAGTAGTTAATTTTAAAATCTGCCATTATAGCTCTCACACAAACATGCATTTATCATACTCAGAGGAGTAAACAACTTTTTTTCATGAGTGAAAAAAATGTTTTGAAGTGTGAAACAAAGCAAAATAAAACGTGAAGCACTGGCACTCACATTAACAATAAAACAGGCAAAAACTCTTGGTATTTACAAGATTTAAAACAATTTATGCACACAAGTGCAAATGAGTGGTTACACACACACATACACACACACTGAGGAAGAACACATCTGGTTCACAGCAGGCCAGCTTAAAGAGATTTGACGGCATCAGTCACAAAGACTTTCGGCTCTCTACTCTGCTGCCAAAACTGTGTGTGTATACTGTATCTGCATGTGTGTGTTTACTAGTGTATGCTTGTTGTGTGTATCCTGCATGTGTACTTAACTTTTCATCCGGTGCACATACGATAGAAAACATAATACCCTGCAGGTGCAATTTACTGCAATTATATGTCATTTGGTGATGAAACCCAGCACAAGGTACTTGCACTGTTCTTTCTGGAGTATAATACCAGTAAATAATTACCTTCTCAGAGATTGTTGCTGTATTAATGACTGATGAGGCCTCTTGTTCCTGCCAACTCATGAGGTAAAAATATACCTGCCCTGCTGTTTGATAAGCTATAATTCACACAGTGTACCTCATCAGACTCAACCCACACTAAGGTTTTGAGCCTCAAGCTCAGTTGGAGTCTAAAGCTTGAAACAATCTTGTTTCAAAACGGATTCAATGTTTTATCAAATTTACAGAGTAAATAGTAAATAGTAACAATGTAGCAGTGGATGCAGTAAACATAGCCCTGTAACAGCAGTATAATATCTGTGCTTTGTAGCAGTCATTGTAATAGTAGCAGCTTTAATAATTGGACATGTACTAAAAGGAGAGGAAGAAACATTCAGTGTTGCCTGTTGCTTTGAAGACAATGACAATGCATGCTTCATGATTTGAAGTAACATCTTACTGTGTGATTTTGCAGTGGAGGTCTCGGGCTTTGTGTTGAAGGGAAACATATAGTCTGTGAATTTATCCTCTGAAGGTTCAGAGGTGCTGTAGTCTGTAGTACAAACACACACATTTAAACATTTATTCACAGTGAGTAACAATGAATACATAAGAAACACAGACTTTGTTATTAAAAGCTGAAATACAACTGTTACTCTAAGGTAATATAAAGTAAGTGCATTACAGAATTTCAGACCTATTGCTTTTCTTTTGCTTTTTGATAGTCTTTATTAAAACCTGAGTAGTCACTATCTGCTTTTATCTATCATTAGTTCTCAGTGCAATATGCGTATTGAGTTTCTATGATGATTGTTAAAGCACTTAGATTTGTTGCTGTTAAAAGTGCTCTTTGGATAAATTGGCTTGATCTCACTATAAATAAAAATGTAAAACTGTGTATGTTATGTAATTTTTCTCTCTGACCTTCCCAGGGATGGACTAAGAGCAGGGGACTCCATTCACTCCACTGGCTCTCTGCGTTCACCTCGTCCCGGGCTCGAACCTGAACCTGGTGAGGGTTGCCGGCCAGGGCGTCATGCACCACGACATGGCTGTCCTCTGAATAAATCTGATACGGAAAGAAGGAGGCAGCACAAAACACAAAGTAGCAATTAACAAGAAGAAAAGTTGGATGTTTTGATGGTGGCATCCCATGAACAAGCAGAGAAAGTTCAGGAAGCTGCTCAATGGAACTGCATGATCAACCTTTTTTTTATTGTTTTTGGCCCAAGTGTGAGTTTTTCTGATATCCCCCTGAGCAAAATGTCTTTGAAAACATATTGAAAGAAGCTTAAATTAGATGACCAGTCATCTGATACATGCAAAAGTTAAAGTCAAACAGTTGTCTTTTGTAATGTTCTTATTGTTGTTGTTTTTTTTCCTTTTTTCTTCTTTTGTGGGGACTTAATTTGTAAAAGCAACAGTTGGTGGTTACAGAGAAACACGTGCATATCAACAAATGTTTCCTAAAGGACTGTCTGAAGTCATCGAGAAGACTGGCACTAAGACTGATTTGATTTAATCTGATGAGAAATCCCTAAAACAGATGATATTCATGGTGCTAGAATTTAACAAAACCACAGTTTAAACTTTATGGTGCACATGACACAGGGGCATAAGCCTCCTTCAAAATTAGAAAAAATAATCATTTTACCCAATGTTTTCTGCTTCACCCCATATTTTGAATGTTCTTTTTTTGCTTTTAGTATTTTCTGTGATTGGTTTCAGTCACAACATAAACGCTAAGATTGTTTTCTTGTATCTAAGTTACTACGATCGGTGTAAGTTTGAGTTTAGATTTGATTTCAGGTGAACTACGAGAACTGAAGTTGTCTTTCTCTTATGCAACCCATATTCAGTCTGTCAGTTTGCCATGATGCTCTGAATTTGATCCAGTATGCACTCCCTTAAAACACTCCAAATGAACTGAACGGCCTCGCGTACTAACCTCTGACCAGTACATGGAGCCAAGCGGCCTGTATCTAATGTGAAACACTAGGGGGAAAGCATTCTGCAGCGGCCAGGAGGAGGGAAAGTTCCATGAGACCATTAGCCTCTGTGGATAGCCTTCTAGCTCCTTTGCCAACACGGACTCTGGAGGGTCTGGTTTCACTGCAAAGGAAGACATAAAAAACAATAAATTCCACTATGTTTGGCAAACAACCAGAAACAAGACACCATTGCTAAAAAGAGGATGTACATCACACAGATTCATTTCTTTAAAACCTCCAGTTTCTCAAGCTGTTTTAGTTGTTTTTTTTGATATTTCAGCTGTTTATGTTTTCATTGTCTATCTACCAGGAAGCCCTAAATCAAAATAACTCTTAGAAATCAAGAAGTAAGTTAAAGAGATAAACCATATGTAGCCTCAATTTCCTCAATTGGTTCACTTTTAGAATAAGCCATGATTTGGTATAGTTTTTATTTATCTGATGCATGACTTTATATTGATAGCTGTGATAATTAAATAGTGAATCCAAGTTTGATATAGGTAACTCAATTCAAAGAGTTGTAGTACAACTAGCTATTCATTCTCTTGAATCTTGTTCCACAGACTCTTTTCTCTTTCTTATTTATTCAAGCATATTCACAAAGGAAAGGGAAGAAAACTGTGAGGAACGTCCAATAGACACACCAGCCGCTATAAACCCTGTCTCAAGGACGCTGTGAATGGCTCTGTTTGAGAGCGATGCAGACACAGAAGCAGCAAAACAAGATAATTGAGGTTATTATATGAGGACCAAAAGGACACAGTCACAACAGCAGTCTGGAGAAATTATGCAGGCCCCCTTTTTATGACATTCTGTGTGTATGTGTGCACATGTGTGTGTGTGTGTGTGTGTGTGTGTGTGTGTGTGTGTGTGTGTGTGTGTGTGTGTGTGTGTGTGTTGTATGCATACACAGGTGTTCTTACAAAACACAGGTTGTTTTATCTTTTTGCATCTTTATCTGTATGTGGGAGCTTCTATGCCTGTGTGCATTCATGGATGTGCTTTGAAACGCTTGTATAGCTTAACATATCTAATCAGTGCATGTACATGTGAAGACAGGTGTGCACACTGAATTTCAGAAAATAAGGCCTTTTTTTTCCCTATGCAAGGGAAATACTGTTGCGGAAATACCTTAAAGTGCAATGGCACCGACAGCTGCTAGATGCTTGCTCGAAAAAATATCTCTAAGGCCATCTAATAAGTGTGATGGTTGTTATTTCGTAAAGTATTTCTCCTGTTATTAAAAAAAAGCTACTATACACTTCGGTTCAATCGTGGGGCATGTTTCCAGAGTGTGAAAGGCAACACCCCACACTCCGTATTTGAAAGTTCTGGCTCCAAACAGAAAAGATGGCTATGACCAATGTATTGTATTACATTACCAGCCAATCACAATAGTCATTTTTTCAGTAATGCTACAGTAGAGCTAGTTGTTGAACACTGTAAACAAATAAAATGTTGCTAATGTGTTTCCTAGACATCAGCCACACCAATTTGTTAAAAAAAATAAGAAAAACAATTTTTATCATTCATTTAACCATGTGTGTGAGTGTGTGTATTGTTTGTGAACTCACATAGCTCATGTAACCTGAACCGTACAATTGTTGTCTGGGACCCGAGGACATTGATCTCTGTGATTCTAAGAATATGGGTAGTCTGCCAGAAGGCAGGATGATCTACATCACAGTGCTTGTGGGTGACATCCACAATGCATGGCCTCCACTCCTGACCATTCCTTGAAAACAAGACAAAACGTGTTTACTTAAGTGTGTGCTGGAAACGATAAAAACAGCATAACCAATTGTTCACTACAGCTGAATGCTGAATCCAGTGCTTGAGTGTTTTTACTTGACACCTTTATCAGATTAAATACAATCTGGTCAAATATAATTGAATTGTAATTGGTAGCTGAGCACCAGAAAGATACAAGCCACTTAAATAAACTAATAAACAAACATAACTTTCAAGACTGTGGATAAAAATTAAAAAAATACTGGCTTATTAATCTTTTCTGCTTGCAAATTGGAGTCAGACAGAAAATGTGTGAAAACCACAGCTGTAATGTTTTATAGTTCAAAGTTCTAGTAAGTGCCACATGTCATCTTAGAAGTCAGAGTAAAGAGAGGAAGCAGAGAGGGCCTGACTGGGTTCACACTGGGATAACACTCACACTGAACAAACAACATTTAAAATGTAATTCAATGGCACAGGCACTATATTTAGTGTGTTCATATCCCATTCTGAATGTAACCTTGGGCGTTGCTGTTTGAGATGCAGTAACTGGCTCTTACCTGAGGGAGGCATTGTACTTGGCTGGCAGGAATGTCCTCACTGATTCCACCCAGGAGCAG
This sequence comes from Scomber scombrus, assembly GCF_963691925.1. Lineage (NCBI taxonomy): Eukaryota > Metazoa > Chordata > Actinopteri > Scombriformes > Scombridae > Scomber > Scomber scombrus. The sequence continues at coordinate 20,594,751 of NC_084984.1, forward strand.
CGAACATGCGTGTGATTGGGCACTTGACAGGAAATGCTCAGCAGCCCAGGGGGATCTGGAAAACAGGAGTCAGACAGGGTTCACATTTAGGACAAGAGAGGGAGCTCGGTTTTCTTTCAGGGTCCTATTTGATGTTGTATTATTTTAAACGTTTCTTAGGAAGTGAACAGCGCTGAGTCCCAGTGTCCCTGTCACGAAGTAAAATATTTCAGGAGAGGCTTGGCCAATGCCATGGAAAACTCCCTTTATTATTTGATACACTGTCAAGGAAGCCCACTTAGGGAGCCGCTTCCTGTTTGAGACAGTCACAGGAAGTGGGGGGCTTTGTCTCTGCAGCGGCCGATAAGACCCGAGTCCTGTGAGGACCAGTAGCGCTGTTCTGATTATCACTGTTTGAATAAGATGCCATGTTTATAGCCTGAGTGTCGAGCTTGAATAAATGTTGAGAGAAGAAACTTAGAGACAGAAATAGACATATGAGAGAGACACATGGTAGAAAATATGTTGAGGAGAATTTCAGTGAGAGATGAGAATGTCTGAGTGGGAGGACCCAAAACTTATTTTATGTCGAATTATCCAAAGAATGAACTGGACTGAGAGGATGTAAGGACTAAAACACAAGGGATGACAGACTCTTTCTGCTTCAAAAAGTGCATTTTTTAAAGCTGCAGTTCAACGGCAAGAGACGGAAAGTACGGCAGAGCTGACAGAAAGTACGGCAGAGCTGTTGAAGTGTAATCACTCCAAAATTAGGCGCTTCGAGTCCGGACAAGTCTCAACAACACTTACGACCCAGTCTGAGTTTGACAGAGTGGAGGAGGCGCCCCTGGTAGTCATAGCAGCTGTAGTTGCCTTGGGCTGAGTGGTCGACGTGCAGTAGGACTAAGGATCCATCTGTTGTCACTTTGTGCCATGGCAACGCTGAGTTGTGGTTGAGATGCCACACCACAGGTATCCTGGTTGGGAACATGTTAGGCTTTAGTTATTATGCTTTTGAGGAGTTCGCTCACTGAACTGTAAACCGTCTGCTATTCTAAGACCTAAAGTACAACTAAACTCTTTAAAGATACTATCATAGGTATCAAATACTTAGACCTGCATGTCACAACTTTCATTTAAACAAGTGGGCTGGCATTATTCTATAATATCTTACTGTCAATATCGCTGACCCATTTTGGCCATTTATTTTTGTTTAATTACAGTAAGTAATTTCCTAAAATAGCTAGTAGCGGGGTGGTGAATTTACTTGGGTCTATTTTCTTTTTTCCCCCCCAATATTTATTTTGAGGCATTTTTTGCCTTTATTTGTAAGTACAGTAGTGGAATAGAGGCCAACAGGACACAGGAAGACAGAGAGGGGAATGACCTGCACCAAAGGTCCCTTGCTGGATTCGAACCAGGGATACTGCCATTATGTGGCGTGCACTTTAAGCACTCAACTACACAAGCACTCCCACTAGGGTCTATTTTCAGCTGTAGATTAATAACCAGATAACTGTTTGTTCTTTTTTTTTTTTTTAGTTTTGGACAATAATGAAGGTTTATGGCATAGAGGATGAAGCTAAACAGAAAAACCCAACAATAAAATGACATAACATGTTATCTTTACATGTGATTTGTTGAAAATATGCTTCAATTTCAGGTATAACATCTTATCTGTGTTTCATGTATTTATTAATGTTTATTGTATTTATTGACTCGTCCTCTTTAATTAATGAAGTGTTCCTGTATTTGGCACTCATCTTGTTTCCCTTCCCTGTCATATTGGATGCCACTGTTGGATCCTATATATTACCTTGTGTTGCCTTGACAACATAAAAAATGTGGATTATCAGACGACCATTCAAGCTGAAATATTTCTGTTATTTTGTCCTGGATTTCTAAAATTTCTCAAAATGTCATTCAACAATTCTTGAGTGTAAAGGAACTGAAAAATCAAAGCTAGAAATACACACAAGTAGCTATCTGAGTATAACTACTAACACTACTGTGCCTCTTGAAATGTGGTGTCACAGCAACTGTTATGACTAATTTGCCTCTGTATGACTTTTGAGAAGTAAAAAAGAAATCTTCAACTTCAAGGTAGACAGAAAACATTTTTTTTCCTTACCTAATAGGTGACTTCCCGCATGCCAGTGTCACATTAGAGTCCAAGCGCCCGTACTGCACACCTGACACTGCAAACACAGACATCGCATAAAATATTAAAGCCTGCTGTCGTCTGGCTCACAGTATCTGCACATTGCACAATCTGACATACTGTGTGTCTGCATTGTCTTCATTAATGTGATTTAAGCGCCACCATTTACAGTAGAGTCAACAGTATCACAATAACATGACCATACAAGGTTTGGGATCCAGACAGCAGCCTGAGGAGACTTTGGCACACATTATAAAGCTCCTCCAGTGTGTTTAATTTTTTCTGAGAGCCTGTCATTATTGCCATTAAAAAGAATATTACTTAGTATCAGTAAATCCACTTTGAAATCAATAATAAACAGAGGAGCAGTAGTTAAGAAGAAAGCAAGGAAAACAAGGACCCTCTTTAATATTTCAGGTATTAACTTTTTTTTTTAATGAGCCCCCATTAAACAGAAACGGTTACTAGTGCTACTGATCCTACTGCAACAAATTTATATCATTTCAGCCCATTGTTTTAATTTTCCTGTCCATAAGATTGAGTCACTGACTACTGCAGATTCAACATCATCTTATTTCCAGCAGTTACGTCACAAAGACCTAAACTAAACAAGTGACTGGCGTGCTATTGATTCTGGAACGGCAAGGACTGAGCAAGATACACCATTTGGGTCCTCCAAAAACAGTCAGAAGTTGGACACATTTCTCGTCCTCATTTGGAGGAACCTTTGAAAAGCTGGCCTGTTTTAGTGCACTGACTACTATAATGCGGATTTGGAAGAAGGTGGCCTTTAAAAGTGGGCACAGCATGTCAGGTAATTTGCTTATTTCTGCTTCAAATCACAAAGAACATTTTCTCCACTCGCCCCTTAGTGAGATCTACCCATGCAGATTGCTTCAGTTTTATTTGCTGAGGTTTTGAGATATCCATATTTGGGAGTTCTGATTTGTTATTAATGGTGCTCATATCATTACAAAATAAGATTTGGAAACCCCAAAAATGTCCTAATTCCTCATCAAACCTGGAAGCACCTGGGAGCACAACGTTCTGTAACATAAAGCAAAACGTTTCTGCAACAGTTAATTGAACAGTATCCATTTGTAGCAACGTGTCAAGTCTAAATCCGCTTGGTGTAGCATATGTATCAGTAACTTAAAGGATAATACAGAGGCTGCCAAACTATTACTTACCATCACGCAGAATTGGAAGTTGGTGTAGATATGAAGCAAAACTAAGTGCAGTGTATACCTGAGTAAATATTTGTGGTGACGCTAGTAATTTGCAGAGTTGATACTCCATCTGCTGTATATGTGAGTGTATGTGTGTGCCTGTTTAGCTTGGCTCCAGAATATAAAAGCTGGCATTTATAGTAGATCTAGAGTGGAAAAACATCAGTCTGCCACGCACACACCTTAATTAATTCGCAAACCTCAATCACTCAGGCATGCATACTCCCTGCTGGCTTCTCCTCCCTAGGTAACACTTTTTTTTAAATCCTGAGGTTGGGTTTCTTGTTTTTCGTGTTCGTTTTTCCAACCTAAATCTCTTTTAATCTTTATTCTCCTTGCCATAAAATTATTCCAAAAAATAACAACCTCAGGCTTTTTGTCTTGAAAACGTGATTTTCTTGTTGACACCAGAGATTAGTCGAGGTGACCAAGCAGGTGGAGGAGCAGAAGCATTTTCAGGATGTTATTATTTAATTTGCTCTACTGATATATTTATATTAGACTTTACTGCTGCAATAACCTCATGTGCCCTTCAGGGACCAACTAAGTTAATCCTAAATCAAATTTTACACATACACAAGTTGAAGGCTTTAACTAAAGAGCTTTTCAATTCTTGGTTTTCACTTTTCAGTTGAAGTTCTCCTTCCTGGCGTTTCTGCTGTTGTTTTAGTGGCTACACGAAATCAAACAGCTGGGGGAAAGAACAGCAAAGTGCTCCACCGTGATTTTGTGGTTACGTTTATATTTCTTAGTGGAGGAGACCAATATGCACAAAAGAAAGAGGACAATGAAACCTACTGAGACATTTAAATAGTCAGAGTAGGTCAATGGATGTATGTTGTGGTGCGAGTGGGAAATCATTTATCATACACAACACAAGGTGTGGTAGACACCAGTGATTTTATGAGACACTGTAAACGAAGCTGTGTGGAAGCAGCTGCATTATGAAGATGCAACCTTCTCCTAAGTACAGAGAACTGTAGATATCACAGCTGCAATCTCCACAAACACGCCTCGTTCTTCGTGATTATGTTTTATCTAAAAGGAAAGTTCTTGTTTTTTACTGCTTGTCCATCATTGCTATCAGAATCATGATACTATGTAGATTTCTAAATGGCAGTGAAGAAGATATAATGGTGCCAAACAAACTGTATCACAAACTGAATTGTTGAGGAACTTATAGGTTTCCCTTTTGTAAAAAGGTCAGTCAGAGAAAAGTAAACTTCTTAGTAAACTTGGAGAAATATTGCATTAGATACACTTGATAATACAACCTAATTTATTTCAGAAAAATGAAATTTCCTCTGAATTGAAGTACTATTAAATTTCAATTAAATTCTCATAAATCAGCATGATAAATATCTTTGTCTGTCTCTTTTCTTATTGTTTCTACCTCTGTGATAGTCTATCCTCTATCTCAAACTAGTATTTAATGCATCTCTCACCAGCTTTTCTTTTTCCCTTTAACCAATGAAAAACACACACACACACACACACACACACACACACACACACACACACACACACACACACACACACACACACACACACACACACACACACACACACACACACACACACACAATCCCCTCCCTCTGTTTCTGTATGTGTGTGTGTGTGTGTGTGTGTGTGCATATGTGCGTGCATGTGTATTACCTGGGGCCTTGGTGCAGTGCAAAGAGTTGGCTGTTCTGAATGTGTGTATTCATGTTTTATTGGCAGTGAAGTACATTATTCCCCAAACCCGCAGCGTTCCACTCATATCTGATTCTGCCTCTGGCAAGAGAGCTCAGACATGTGCACATGCATGCACAAACACACACACACACACACGCACATATATAAAACCACACACATATGCACATACAAACTTGCAGCCACACATTCCCATACACAAATGCACGTTCACACAAACTACTGCGCACAGGAAGGCTGCAAGTTTCTCCTGACATTAAAATCAGATGGTAGGCAGGGTGGACACAGAAATTGCAAACTGGATGAAACTCAGTACTTTCCAAACAATAAAAAAGGACTCTGGAGACAGTGCAGGGTCAAATTAATGGGAGGGGTAAAGTTTTTTACGGTTTTACCTGCAGGGCTATTAGTGAGCGTTCTTATTATTGTTAAGTGATAGATTTGGCTAATTTTTAGAAAGAGACAATAGAGAGAGGGGAAATAAAAGACAGAAACAAAGAGGGCAGAGCAGCATTTGTAAAGAAACAAAAGAAAAGTCAGTTTCTTAATGACAGACAGATCCCTGAAGAGCTGTGATGGGGGGAACATTCTTTAACAATAGACTTTTTGTGGAATGGAAATCCAAACAAAAGCATGAATTTCAATTCGACTGTTAAAAAAAAAAAAAAGAAGACAAAATAGCCATAAAAATCAGCAAGGATATGTTTCAACAAATCTAAAGCTACTCTCACTGATCAAGGTTTTTTCTTGGAAGTGTGTGTCAGTGTTTTATGATGCGTTCCCAAGCTAAAAAAAAACAAAAAAAACACTGTGCCCAGATGCTTTATTCTAAATTTTGGATGTGTTTCTTTCCTCTGCTGTCGCTTTAGCTCCCATAAGTGCTTTGAGTTAAGAGAAGTATGCCCAAAATAGTTCACAAAGGAATCCATACCTGATCCTTAACAGCATGTGTGTGTGTGCGTGCAGAGTATATGCCTGGGTATGTGCCCATGCATTTGCAAACGTATTGTTAAATGTGTCCTTGTGTAAAAGTGCTTTCCTGTGTGCGTTACCTTCATCAGTCCAAATCTGAGCACGGCTGGAACACAGCGACCAAGATAAAAACCAGATGACTGTCAGACACACAGGACTGGACAAAAGACCTGGCATCTAGAGAGACACAGGGTTGGGAAAGGGGGAGAGGTAAAAGGATTTGGAGTTATTTCAAAGACTAAAAGGCTTGACAGTAAGATTCAACAGCAGCAGCAACAGCATTATCATCATCATCATCATTATCATCACCATCACCATCATCATTTCAACTCCATTTTGGTTATGGAAAGAAAAATGCTTGGAAAAAAACTGCCTGAATTTCTCATTTCTTTTCATTTCTACATAGCAATGTTGAAATTGCTTGGTAACAGCACGTTGCATTTAATCCGTTTTTAAAAAATCATAGCTGTGTTTGCTTTTTTCTTCCTGTCACATGAAGTAGAATAAATGCAAATGATAAATGGTATCTCACTAGTGGAATTATTAGAGAGGGTCTTTGTGAAAATTAAAAACACATTTCCTATAAAAAATGTTTTAAAAAAAACACAAAGGGAAACTATGTTGGAAATTTTTTTTGGGTTTCCAATGGCTTTGACTTTCCCAGAAACTCTGATAGTTCAACTCGTGCTGAGAAGTTCAATGTCAAAGTTTGGTGCCATAAATCAACTGAACACATAACATTTTTGGAAGGCATAGAGGGCAGTGGAGTAAATTTAAAAGTGTAATCTGTTTATAATTACAGTATGTTCCCTTGCTTAACTGAATATTGTAAATGCATGTACAGTACATTTATGGCACATTATGTGTCATACATTAAAAAACACTTTGTCCCTCTTTGTTCAATTTAATTCAGTTAAACTGGCATGATGTTTTCATCAATTTTTAAACGGTAAACATGCTACAGCAGCCTAGCTAACTTGCTTTGGCGGTAAACATTTCCTCCTTTGAATACTTGTTAGGTTGTTTAATAAGCCGTGGTGCAGGACAAGACCTGTGTCTTTGTTTACAGATAGGAAGGAGACTCGAGCAAAGTAGCATAGGTTGTGGTTCAAAGTCCATTGCTCTCTTAGTGTTGTGTAGCAGCTGCTGTTATGCCCAGTCAGTCATCAGTGAAAAGCCAATGACCGAACAGTGAGGTTGCTGCTTTATGCTAATGAGTTTCGGATGAATTTTGTTGGAAAAGAACTGCTGTATAATGACAGAAAATAAAAAGGACCACCTTTATGAAACCAACTAATATGAATGGAAGTTTCTCCCTTTTGAGTGATCATTTTTTAAACTTTATAGCAGATCTATGTCCAATAGCAGAAAAAGAAAGCAATTTGCTTTTAGTTCAACTTAAACTGAGAGAAAGATTCTGTGTATTACCAAACATAAAATTCTCTGTCATGAAGTAAAAGCTGTGTCATGTTATATTTTTATCATTGAGGGACCTTGACAACAGACGGCTCTATTCACACGGATCACTGCCACCCTGAAACACTGCTGTACTGTTTGTCTGAATGTTTCACCTTTTTTTCTTGTATTCGCTCACAAACACTGTTTACTTCTTGTATCAGCTAATACTGTACCCTCAGGCTGATCCGATGAAAGCTCAAAACATATAAACATGACAACTCCTGACAAGTGTGTGTTTGTGTGTGTGAGAGAGAGTCAGAGGCAGAGAGACTAAAAAAAGCTTGAATGGTGATAAGAGCCAGACTATGTGGTGCATGTGTTTGTGAGTGCAAGTCTTATCTCAGGTGCCACTTGTCTTTATAGAGCTGCATGTGAGATATCCTCATGAGAAACATATCAACACCCTTAATTGCACCTTCGCAGTGAGATAGAGAGATTAAAAGCCCCATAAAGATGGTTTTGTAACATGTTTAGTCTGATGGATTTCCTGTTCAAACAGGATGTTACAGTAGGTTGGGACATAATACAGTGAAATATCAATAAAGAAAGTCAGACAAATTTGATGTCAAACACAGGCAACAGTATGTTTTTACAGCACAACACAACCTAGCATCTAGATCAAAAACAACAACAACAAAAGCCAGAAAAAAAGAAAAGGATGACAGAAGTGATGTAGTGCTCACTCTGCTGCAGACCTGTATTTAAACATGAATGAGTGTGTGCCTGTTATGTCACTTCAGGACTCCTGAGTAACTAAAAAAGTGTGTGAAATCAGGCCTGAAAAGTTGTAACTGGAGAGTAGTTATTAATTTTTCAGCCAACAGAGATTCTGCAGCACGTCAAAGAAAAATAAAGTTTTAAAGCTTTAAAAATTGTCTATTTTTCTAAAGAATATTCATCATCCTACTTTATCTTTGTATTCTCCAATGCCGTGTTTCTATAGAAACAGAGCCAGACCAAGTCTCCTGGTTTGACTGTGAGTGAGTCAGCGAGAGAAGGTAAGAGCCTGCTGCTTTCAACTGTACAAAAACTGAATTTCTTTCAATGCCAGACAGAGTTTTGCTTCACAAAGCACAAGAGCAAAACGCAGATCGAGGTAGTAGGCTGACAATTACAGTGATGGTGACCCAGCCCTTTTTATACTCAGTGATTGTCTTTAAAGAAAGAAAACATGAAGAAATAAGGTGAGCAGAGAGGAGAGAGGGCAAAGAAATCAAGTATTGGATGAGAACACTGAGGCTCCATCAATGAAAGTTTGCTTTATTGTTCTTTAGATATAACCTTACACCTTCACACTGATGTGAGGAAGCCCACAACTGATTTGAAATTCACCTAGATTCTAAAAACAGTAACGGGAAAAGAATTAAAACAAACAACTAATGATCTGCTTTTACCCCCTTAGTTCCAATCGATGCTGGGTTCATCTGACTTCTCACAAATGAAGCAAGAGTTGTAAACAAAAAGGCACATGTACTGACGGTTTTGGCAACCTGTCATACTTACATCATTGGCGCTACGTGCATCAGCAGAGGAAAACCAAAACAAAGCTTTATACCGAAGACTGACTGCAAGTCATGCAGCACTTCACTGCGCCTTATAACTTTATCTCTCTACCCTGGTGGTCACGGAGGGAGCTCCAGAACAAAAAGGTCTTCATATGTCAAAAATAGTGACAGACAGCTGGAAACAGGATGGAAACAAGTTGTCTTTTAACACTATAAGATAAGAGGAAATGTCAAATAAATCAACAGGTTGTTTCTTTTGATTCACTTGCCTAAATAAAAATGTGTAGCATATTTTGAAGAACTACATAACAGATTGTTTCCTTGATTCCTTGGTGTATGACACTAAATAAACTTGACTCTACAGTTTTGCTCAGGAGGCACTTTTTCAGTGCACTGTGGCTGTGAGTGAGATGACACCTGTAACCTCTGGTTCTTGGCACCTTAGTAAGAACAAGGTCACCCTGCCAAACAGATCATATGTTTATTTAAACAATAAAATAAATATAATCATCTCTTCATCTGGAGGACAAGGTGTTATGATTGGCTCATAGAAGTGCCAGTAGGCTGCCAGTGTTTAAACAGTGGCCACAATGTGTTGGTGTGTAAAGTATTAGGCACTGATTAACAGTGCTGTTGTGAGTTGAACAGTAAGGATGATTATATGACAGCTGTGTCAGTCACATGGGGTAAAGACTTTTGGCTTCAGAATATTGAGCTATATACAAAAAGAAAAACAAAAAAAGGGAAAACAGAAGGACAACTTTTTCGATTTCTCAGAAAATCAGCGTTTTTTGGGACATGTACTCACCGGATCAGTACTTGCCCTGACTGCTTCTTCTGTTCGTGTGGCACGTCTGCTGTTTGTCATCTGACACTACGACACGCTGCAGTGTGTCTTACTTATGACCTCTCAAACCCATTGCTCTCTGGCACTGCATCATTTTGCTACATAGCCACTGCCTGTGAAATGGGTTTATTTATAATATCCCTGTGTACTTTAAAAGAGACAGACTTTATTTGTTAAGTGAGATTATGAACGTGAAAATGTTTTTTAAGTATTCAAACTTCTAAAATCATATAGGAAATACACAGTTTTGATTTGTTTATGCCTTTATGTGCTCAGCTAGTGTTTTTGTTTTGTTTTTGTTTTCCACACTAGCTCAGCTGAAGGTTAAAGGTAGATCCCACCAAATAAATATAATCCCATTAATTTAACCGCAAGTATCACAGCCCATTCATCATCCCACCATTGGTCAATCTAAATCTCCTTGGCCTGGCTTTCAAAACTCATTTTGGATATTTCAGAGCAACATACACATGAGACACATTATCAGATAAAAATCAAGAGATGGGTGATGGATTTCATCACCTCCTTTTTTCCCCCATGAGGCTGCTGCGTGTGCATCTGCCAAAAGAAAGCAGTGCAGCTGAGACTGAGACACCCACAGTGGCACACAAAATGTTATCCTCCAAAATGTACACAGAGTTCTGGGAAAAAAAGAGATAAAAACTCTATTTCCACTGGTGTCTTATGATGTAGCACAGCGGTGTTACATTCGCCACTATGGCACTGTAACTGCACATAAAGCGCACTCAGCAAATTCAAGTCTCACATTCTCATTTGCTTACATTCCTCTTTTTCTGTCCATCCCTTCCTTCTTGTGTTGTTAAGCTTCTTTAAATTCAGTACATTCTGTACACTTGACAACTCTAATCTTTATACACACACGCTTCAGACAAGAGATTAATGGAGAAAATTAAGAGATTTCTGATGGACTTGGCAATTGGAAAAAACTATGATATCTTCTTTTTATAATTGCTGAGTCTTTTTCACGTTTCTACGACTGGAAAATGGCTCCAACATAAAAATATAACAAGTCTTCCGGTGTGCAGCAAATATTTGTTAATCGGCTTAATATGGGTTCAGGGAATATTAATTAATGTCTGCAAAGTGAAGGGACACTAGATGCTTCTTCTGCTACCCACCGCTTTCAGTCTGTGCAACATACTTTTTTTAGACCTCGACACACTTTTTTCTTTCTTTTCTGCCCTGCTCAACTCTGCAGTCTGTCCTTGGCAACGTTCTCTATCCCTCTAACGCCAGAACTTTCAAGGTTCAGTAAACATATTTGTGTTCGAGTTTATAATGGCTTACCCTTTCCCCTTTTTTCTGCTTTCCTACCAGAGTAACTAGAGACCAGAAAATGCAGGGCTTGGTGCATCTCCCTACCTGCCTGCACCTTTTCCATCGCTCTCATGAAATATTTCCATTCTGTCCATTCCCATTTGCTCTCTCTTATCTCTACCCCCCCCCCCTCCTCACCATCTTTTGAGGTCTCTTTTCTCCCCTCCCTGCCTGTGTTTTTCCTGTCCAGCCACTGATTGTTTTCCATCACTAATGCCAGACAGTACAAGGTCCAGTAAACATATTTACACGAAAGGTTTACAAATCTCCTTCCCTGACACTTGGGAACAATGCCGTTCCCTGAGAGCAGAGTGCTAATCTGTCCTCTCGACCATAAGCAACATGTTCCTGCTCTCTGCTGTGTTTGTATGGTGGGTCTGTTCTTTGTATGTGTGTGTGTGTGTGTGTGTGTGTGTGTGTGTGTGTGTGTGTGTGTGTGTGTGTGTGTGTGAGTGTGTGTGTGTGTGTGTGTGTGTGTGTGTATGTGTGTGTGTGCTTTTACTAAATGCAGGGCCATGTGGTGTAGATTGGATATCTCAGGTTCCACCCTTAAATCTCAAGCTATTTCTGGCAGAAGGCCGTGTTAGAGGACCATCAAGCCAGCATATTTTATCTCAAAACTGATCACTCTGCCAAAGAAAAGCCGAAGCCAGGGATCCACTGACACTTAAGTAAGATAAATGCCTCTTTCATGACATGAGAATGTGGTGTGAATCTCTCTTTCATCTAAACTCATCTCCAAATCTTTGCTCTGTCATGTCATTGATGCATTAGATATTTAAGGTGTGTCTTCTGGTATTTTTGCGGAGGGAAATTGACCATGTTACACATTTTTTGTAACTCTAAGTACACGAATCACAGGTTAGAGTGTGCGATTTCCTCTGGTCTAATCTCTCGGACGTAACCACTTGGAAGTTTACAGAAAGACTTTGTTTCATCTTTGCTGTGTAGATTTTATTAGATATCCTCAGGAAGTCACTTTTAAAGCTCCACTGTGAGAGACTGCTTTAAAAATACATTTGTTTTAGCCAAAGAAAATCACAAAGAATGGAATTTTTTTTAAAAAGAAAGTCATAACTGAAAAGAAATTAAAGTGAAACCATGTGGATTCACCTGATTTTCTCGTCTCATATATGGGTTAGGGTAAAGAAGCAGGAAGCATTTAGTTTAGACAAAACTGGACTCGCAAATGTTAAAATGTTTTTCTCTTTGATGCACAACAAGGAAACCAGTTGAGTAAAAGTGGTGAAAGCACAGCTGAGCTCACTCCTTCAAGCTATCGCTGCTGGAATCTCTACAGGCCTGATTTTTTTTTTTTTTTTTTTTTACCACAACACACTTTCCTCTGCTGCTGGTTGAGGTCTTGCTGAAGCTAAATCTGAAAAACCACACTTTCATTCAAAGTAAACATGTCCATAATGAACTATGATGCCCCTCATACACCAGCTACCTGTACGGTGGTTAAGAGATACATTCTTATCCTCTGGTAACTGGTTGCTGAAAAATTGATGCACTCTGTGGAAGGGACGACATAGCGAATTAGCCTTCGTGTCATGCATTTTAACTCAGGTGCTTCTTTGTTTATTTTTCTTCCTCTGTATCATCCATCTATCAATCTGCCTGCATGGCTGTCTGCATTTCTTTGTGTCACTGTGAATAGAAGACTGTCAAGGACCACCATAAGCTTCTCAAATTTCAAGTCTTTCTTTCCATAGGTTGTGTGTGTGTGTGTGTGTGTGTGTGTGTGTGTGTGTGTGTGTGTGTGTGTGTGTGTGTGTGTGTGTGTGTGTGTGTGTGTGTGTGTGTGTGTGTGTGTGTTTAACCACAAGCCTGTTGTGTGACTCACCCTCTCCAGTCACCTTTCTACTCTATCTCTTCCAGCAACAACCAGAATAGACCGGAGAGAGAATGCAGCCATGGATATTCTTACCAGGATGCACCCATAATGCAAGTATTCCCATATGCATGAAGATGCAAAACAAGAAGTCTCAAATCCACCAAACACACTTTTTGTTCTTAGAAATAAAATTGCAGCTATTTATGTTTTATAGACTTCGTAAATCCACACAACCAGAACCACAACCAGAGTTATTAAACCTAATTGCAGAAACAGAATGTGCTCTCCAACAGTGACATAAGGTCATGGGTGAAAGCCTAGAAGCACTTGATGATGAAAAAGGCTTCATAGTAAGATGAGCTGTGTGCACACTGATGATGACTAATCAGATGCGAAGGAGCGCTCTTTTAGCTGGTCCTCTCTGTGGCAGCACAATCCCACATGGTGAGTCACTCACACACTGGCATGCCACAGCACATTCAGTCGGCGTCTAAAAAGACGAGAAGGAAGACAGAAGCTGCTTTCACACATGCACCGGAACCCCCGGACTTATCTAGACATTACCCAGAGGAGCTGGATCTGAGAACACAAATGTTCGAATCTGTTGGACCGGACATTTAACAGACTTTACCCTGCCAGCTCTCTATTACAAAGTAATGTCCGGTTGAGTCCATCTGTGAATAGCAGGATTCACAGAGAGCAAGTGGGCGTGTGGGTGGTGTTTATGTCACGTGACTGGTGCAAAAACCAGAAGAATACAAACATGAGGGTGAATAAGAAAGGTCACTTTTATATGTATTAATACTTGAATATTGTTTCTCACTCTTTCATTGATTGATAGTATTGATATCAATGCAAAAACAGTCCGTAGCCTCATTTGCCATCTTTGATGTGCTGCAAATAAAAACACTGTTAGTTCTAGGGCTGTAATCAACCAAAGAAAATCTTGGTCGACTGAAGTCCTGAAATTTCGTTAGATTAATTAGCTGCGCAGTACTTGGTAGCCTTGTCCGCCTAAATGAATTATAAATAAACATAAAAAACAAGTAGGCTATTTGCAGTATATTAAATTGTTTTTTACCTAATTATTTTGCACTGAAATGACACACTCGAGTCTGTCGGCTCTGACAGCGTTGCATCACGTGCACCTGCGCAATATCATATCCTATGATTTCCAAAAATAGTACTATGTCAACTAGTGATGTCAGCACAAGAACTGTTGAGGAATATGCAACATAATTTAGACAATTGTTTTTGTCATATGTTATAATAACTGACAGACACTATCATTTCAGCCGCTCTGTGCATGTCTGAACATAGGAGCTCAGCTTCGTCTGTCTGGGGGATGCTACCGTTGTTGCGGGCGAGTGCGCCTGCACTAAAACATTGAAATATTCCAATTCTGATATGTTCATATAGCCTACTCAAAACAGACGGGGCAACATAACGCAGACAAGTTAGCTTACTGTTTTTAGGTGATATGCCATGTTTGTAATCGAGCTGTGATATGCCATCTGTTGCTTGCAAACTTTGCATTCGACTTTTTTTCCGTTATCTATTTTTGTAAAATGCTGCTACACTGCCGAAATTAAACACTCACAATTAAATAAATATTCAGCAAACCACCAGACCAAGGCCTTCTACTACTTTCTTCAATCTGTCTCCAGTGGGTTGGGCTAATCCAAAATAAAGTGAAAACCAGGGGGGTGTTCTGAAGACAGACTGTTACCTGTGAAACAGGGGTGCTCTGAAAACACGCCCATTAGCAATTAGTGCTTTCCACCTGATGAAAATAACACGGCAAAAAATCGACCAATCTGAACTGGGAGATTACAGCCCTAGTTATTTCCACAATGTACTTTTTGCATCATGCTCCGCCTCTTGCACAATCTACACTGACACCTTAACCAAACTGAGTATATCCAGTAGGTGAGAATGCATCTAACGTGTTTTGTGATATATGTATGAAAGGGTAACTCTGGACCTGATTCTCCAGGCATGGTCAGAAGTTCAGTTAAATACAGGTTTAAACAAATAAGAGTTGAAAATACACACAAACATCTCTTAGATTAGATAGAAATCAAGTCAGATTAGTCTTTAATGTGATTTTCGGTACACACACACATACGTGCTCATTGTTTTGCTGCCCACTGACAAATTATTACAGGATGTCCTGTACATGAGGACAGGTCGTTAGAGGTTATGTCGTAAATTAAACATTAACAAAGACTAATGTTTAATTTGCGCAATTTGGTCATCAGTGTGTACGTATGTGTGTGTTTTTTCGTGTGTGCCATTGTGAGAAACCTACACTCATGACTAAGGAAATGATGACAAGAAGGCAGATTAGCTACCTAAGTAATACAAGTGCATGTGTGCGCATGTGTGTAGGAGTGAGAGAACACAATATGACTGTGTGTGTGAGAGTATGGACTTTCTCTGTACGTGCGTGTACGTGCACTAAGCCAACATGATAGGGAGGTCAAGCCAAGAAGGGTGCCATGTAAGCGGGGGCGTAACACAATGGCTCTGGTGTTTACTCTGGTCACTACGGCAACCACTGAGCACCCTGTCTGTCTGAGCTTTCCAGGCGATAACAACTCTGCTGACTGACATATGTGTGTGTGTTTGTGTTGTATTTCCATATGTGAAGCCTGGCTCCCTGCCGGATGTTTGCTACCATTTTATTGTTATCAGTTGTTTTATTTAAGCACCATAAATGACGTGGCTGAAGATTTTTTTGCAGAACATGGAAATCTTTTTTATGTTACTGTTCTGTTGTTTTATACACTCTCATTAAAATATAAGCAACTGTTGCCACTGTGATATTGGGATTATAAAATGGTTTACACAGATTTGTGAGAAGTGTGAAGCATTGTGCTTTCAAGGAAAGATTTGAGTTAGCCATGGTAGAGTGAGAAGTTTTTCCTGCTGTTTGTTAAGTGGTTTAAATCTGAATTCATTCAATATTCATTTATCTTGAATATTGAAAAACAACTTTTTGTATTAGACACACAGTTTATCCATTAATAATACAAGTATTTATTTTTTTCTATTGGTCAATTCTAGTTTTTGTATCTCTTGTAGTGTCTTGTGTGAGGATCAGAGTGACAATCAGTTTAAAGTGAAGTTCTGAACCCTGTGCTGATGATACTGAACACACTATTACCATTATGAATATTCAGTATTGCGAGGAAGACTCAGGCAGAGAGAAGGTTTTGGTCAGGCTTTGAAATCAAATCATCTAATGTGGACCAGTCATGAGTGTACACGAGATAAGGAAACAGTTGAAGTGGAAAAATGAGAGCTTGGGTTCCTGAGGAAGATAAGAAAAGGCGATAAGCATTTAAAAACAAGCAACAACAAAAAAACCCACTCTGTTACCGAGAAAGCCAATGCACTACTGGAAGTATCTGAGTGAGTTAGGGAGGAGATAGGAAGACAGAAAGAAGAGATACAGAACTGATTACACTCACTTAATGGCTTTGATTTAGAAACATTTCAGACTAACCATTTGGCCTAAAGCACACAGAGTAGCACCGTATGAATACAAGCAGCGCTAAAACATTCATGTTGCTAACATAGCAGGTACTCAAATCAGTATAGAGTTAAAGGCTCATAACTGTGTACTCAAAGTTGGCACTAAACTGTCACATTAATGGCATATCAATTCAAATTCAGCTCTTGGATTTGATTGGACGTGTGGTCAAGTGTTTTCTAAGTCAAACATTGCCATCAACAGGGACAGGCAATAATTCAATATCTCTGCATATCAGCTTTAAGCAGATTTTAAATGTATTATTATAATCATATTGTGTTATATTTTATACAAATTGAACTATTTAAGTTTTATATGTTGACTACAGCACATATAATGAAGAAGACACTGGTCACCAATTCAGGCACCACTAATACAGGACAAATACATAAAGTTGGACTTCTGCGATGGCTTCTACCACATACAGCGAGATAAATGGAAAATAGGTGCCCAGTTGAGCTGCTAGGCTGACTTCCAACTTTTACCCTAGCCTAAACACACAAGGAGTAATGGCTGCCATGTGTACAGAGATAGCACCCAGCCAATCGACAGACAAAGGGCCTGAGTGTGTATGTGTGTGTGTGTGTGAGAGAGAGAGGGAGAGAGAGAGAGAGAGAGAGAGAGAGAGAGAGAGAGAGAGAGAGAGAGAGAGAGAGAGAGAGAGAGAGAGAGAGAGAGAGAGAGAGAGAGAGAGAGAGAGAGAGAGAGAGAGAGAGAGAGAGAGAGAGAATGTTACTTAAGTAATTACATGTTAAGAAATCAGAAAATGTGTAACAGTTTGGGACTCGTTACTGAAAGCAGAATTTTCCATCAACTCTTTTCAAAAATATTACTGTGTGCATGTGTGTTTGGCACAAGTATCACAAACCTGTACTGTGCTGTGTGCGTGTGTGTGCAAGTGTGCGCGTGTGTGTGCTGCGGCAGTATCTTGGCCTCAACTCGACAACGATGGAATTTCCTTCGGCTCAGCCGCCAGAGCAAGATGGCTACCATATGCCAGCTATTCACACACACACACACACACACACACTCACAGTTGAAGGAAGACCGCTATCCAGCAAGCACACAAGTTTGTGATACTGAAGCCAACCTCACATATAAACAAACGCAGGCTGAAATGCATAATGGGCTGAAGGCTGAACTAAAAACACGAACACACAAACTATTTACACACCTACCCTTTGGCTTATAATCTATACACACATGGATATGTAGTGTGGGTACATTTGTGTTTATGATTGTGCACTATTAGTTGGAGTGAAAAAGACTGTACTACACACACACACACACAGGGGGAGAATACACACTTGTCCATATACATCACCACCCAAAGTGATGGTCATAAAATTTAAGTTTTAAAAGTTTTAAGACAATTTTTTTTTATATGACAAAAACCCACTGGCAATTTAAAAAAAATTCACTATCGTTTGAGGAAACTGTACAAGTATTGATGTGTGCACGATTCACCACATTATAATTGTGGACATATATTATTTTGACTTTTTGGGAATGAAGTCAAAATAGCATTACATTTTTGAAAATTGCAAAAATGGTAAAGACTACAACCAGCAGGCGCCAGTATATTCTGTATTGGTCTGCTGAGTAAGGAAAGGTAAAGCTGAAACAAGCTGAAACAATTAACTTACTGACAACAATTCTGATAATTGATTCATTTGTTTCAGTCATTTATCAAGCAGAAAATATATGTATCTGGTTCCAGCTTCTCAAATATGAGAATTTGCTCTTTTTCTCAGTGTTATATCATAGTAAATTGAATAACTTTAAAGTTTGAACAGGTTGTTGGACATGAGCTATTTGAAGATGTCATCTTGGGCTATGGAAAATGATTAATTAAGTTTTTCACTATTTTTTGACATCTTATACACACAACAATAGTTAGTCGCAGCCCTAAAAATAAAATGCTATTACTTCAGAGCTTATCATGTTTTCTAACTAACGATGCAGGTGTAACAGTTTGATTGTAACACAAACATGGTTTTTCAAAAACCCACATAAAGTTATATGGTCACCACAGGGTTAACCCCCAGGGAGTTACTGTTTTGATCCTGTGGGCACCTGTAGGGGCATCCTGTGTGATCATGCCCTGTGAGGCTGACACGAGAGAGAGAGAGAGAGAGAGAAGAGAGAGAGAGAGAGAGAGAGAGAGAGAGAGAGAGAGAGAGAGAGAGAGAGAGAGAGAGAGAGAGAGAGAGAGAGAGAGAGATCAGCACACATATACCTGTGTAGAAAACGTGGAAAAATAAGAAAAACAAGAAACTAAGTTGTGGGAATAATCTGCAGACTTTTGTTTTGATGCAGACGAGTGATTCCAGAACGCAAATGGAGTTGGTGTGGGGTTTTTTTTCCCTCTGTGGAAACTCTGGTGAGTTGGTTAATGATGCTAACGATGCTACTGATATCTGCTAGCCTGATGCAGTCTGTCAGACTCACGTCATGTATGATGTAGAGAATACGTTTTTTTGTATTTTGAAAGTATGTGTTTAAAATTTCTGTGATGATAAGTTTAAATGTGTTTATTTCTTAATTCATTATAGGTTAAAAGCATTGTTAAAACTATTTAAGGGTTAATTCATTATTCAATTTGGTAAAAAACTTTTAATTTCATGACACAGTAGAGATGTGGAAAAAGCTAAAATGGAATAAATAATCTTAAATAGGACACAGTAAACAAATGCAGAGATCATTTCTATTTATATGAAGGTTAAACAAATTTGATGAGATCTCATTTATACAGAAAGAAATAACTGGTTGTTCTGTACTATATGTGAATTTTTGTGATCTTGGATTCAAGCTTAAGGAGAGTCTTCTAACTTGATGGCGAGCCAGACCCAGTGAGAGCTGACTGAGGGTGTCATGAAGTGGTGTGACCAGATGCTTCAACTCTCTCAGTGGATTCATCTTTGGATTTTTTCAGGATCCCTAGATAAGAAGTTACATAATCACTTAGCCTACCCTGTTATTGAAAATTAAACAAACAAGAGAACACAAGTGAAAATGAAGAACATAGAGTAGTACAAGAAAACAGAAGGGAACCTGACATTATTTTCTTTTTTATTTTGGGGTTTATGCATTCATAACTGTGTGACAGTTGTTTTTGATGTTAGACTGTAATAAATCTCTCAACTGTTCACAACACTACATTTTTCTTTCCCAATCACTCCTCAGAACCCAGTAATAAGTTACAAGTAATAAGTAACCTCCGCACCAGTGCTACACAGACAATTAACTTCATACTGAAATCCATGTGTCACCTGCCAGGTTGGGCCACTTTGGCAAGGAAACAAGGAAGTATGGGAACCTGAATGGCCATTGATAACTGAAGACCATCAAAAGCTTTAGCTGGTGTCAGATGATTCAAATTATCTGGTAGTTCCTCTTCCTCCGAAGTGCCGTTGCAGACATCTGGTGAATCATTAAATATTGTAGTATTAAAGAGTTATCCCAACCAGGAAGATGCGTGATGTCAGAGAGGAGCTGAAGAAAAACTGCGAGCTGTACCAGATGACAGCTGCTTAGAAAGGACAACCGTCAAGGTGTTAGTTGTTTTTATTACCCTGGTTAGAAAGGATCTTTAAAGAAAAACACTCCGTGCTGGCAGACAGTGTTATAGTAAACACCACCATGTGCTAATGTTAATCACAGCCAGAATCTTCTGTCTCCTTTTATTCACAGCCAGAGTGGCACTGAAAAGACAAGATTTGAAGAAGCTTTGAAAGATCAAAAACAGCTAAATGTGACTTTAAATACTGGCAAAGTCGCAGCAGTAACCACAGAGGATATGTAGCTAAATCTCCTGAGCAAATAGTGCACTGTTTGCTGCAGAAGAACCGCACTGTTAAAGAATTCACAGCTGTTTTGGATGCACCATCTGTCATATTATTACTGTAAAACTGCCCCAAAAAAAGAAAAAAAAACTAAAATAAATGTTTAATCTATATAGAGCACAAAAGTATGTTTATATGCACAGAAACCTATTTATTACAATTCTGATAGCATATGACAACCATACTCGACCCCACATTCAAATGATCAGGGTATTTCACCTGCACTCATAAATCATCTAGCTGAGTTGCAGCATCCTGAGATTAGATGTTTTACAGAGTAGAAACTTCCAGCTTTAACAATACTACTGTGAATTAGCAGAAGAGAAGAAGAAAAGCATAGTCAGGGTTATGAAACGACATGGCAAATATAGTTCACATGACAAATCTTGAATCACAAGTCACCTTTACGTTTCTCATACAAGTACTGATGTCATTTCTCTGACCTAAACAGTCAGCGTTTGTTTCTTTCTGCTGAGATGTCCAACTTTTCTTTTGTAACTGGCTTCATAAATTTCTGCAGTGAAAATTACTCACAAAAGCCAAGACATTTTGTTCCAGCGTAGTGGCTTTCAAGCTGTCCTACGAGAGAGCCAGAAGACTACGAGCAGAGTGGCCAAACAGATGTGCTCCTATGGAACTTTCAACATTAGCCACGGCGAGCCCTCTCGTGCTAAATTTATGGAGCGATCATTTTTCAGGGTCAGGCTTCGGTCTGGATTAAAAACACTGAGATACATGCCTTGCTTTCACAGTAAACATACACATTTAACACTGTGTAGAGTAAGGCCATTATTCTAAATGAGTGTGTTTCAGCATGCCTTCAGTTTTACAGAGGAGATACTTTCGGAAAACCTAACTGCTGTGTGGATATTCCCAAACACATAATGTTACCTTAATTGGACTGAAAAATGTTGACTATTTTTATTGGCTCCACTTTCATTCAGTGTTGCTATAATTTCATGGGAAGCCATAATGCGTCCAAACAGATGAAAGTCACATGGGTGGCTCTTCTCGCCGGTGCTCGCTATAAACAGGGTGCTAACTGCATGATCTGGACTAATCTAAACTAGAGCTCTTTGGCTGACAGTAAACAACTGCATCGCATGCTCTGTCGAAAAAGACTGAGGTGCAGTTAATTAGCGATAACAAATGTTCTTTTGACATATATTAACAACCACGACTTTTAAATGGAGTGAATCTGAATTAATCAGGGGAAGAAAATAAAAAGGTGAGAAAAGAAACTTTTTTGCAAAGAAAAGTCAAGTGTCGATGTGATCTCACCTCTCAACATGTTTGGCTGTGTTTAACTGTGTTTAACTATGCTTAACTGTTTGGACTACGTTCAACTGAAGTCAACTGGCAGGACCAGAATATTACCGTAAACCGCAGCCCTTTATAGCCGTAGGCTGGAAAATTCCATAGCGATAGTGTCCTAGTTAAGACTCCCAGTCATCTGTATACTGACCTAAACATCTGTCAATGCATCGGCTGCTGCCTCTGACGAAACACATACAGTTTAATAGTGTGTGATTGTATGTATGTGTCACGTGTATACTCTATTGCGTACTCATGCTGTGAGTCTCTATTTATGCTACTAAGTCCAGTATCTTGAATATAACAGTTTAAGTCAGTGTTGCTACTACCAGGAGCAAGATGATGGCCTTACAAACATCTGCTCTGTATGAACCAATGACAGACTCTTTAAACATACACCCACCTACCCACCCACATCTGCTCTGTGTTATCCAACAAGGCCTTGCACACAGACAGACACAGCCACAGGGCCATACACAGACACATATACACACAAATCTCTCCTATGTGATCAATTACTGACTCCGCAAAGCCAACCCGTCATCAGAAACAGAAAACGGGGCAAAAAAAAAAGACACAGTCTGCCAGAGACCAAAAGATGGAGAGGAAAGAAGAAAAAAAAAGAAGAAATGTGTGATTCTAAAATAAAATTCTTGATATTTTTGGGATACAAAGTTGAAACTGATGCCATTACAAGACAGCTGCATTTGCTTTCTGCGCTCAGCAGACAAATGGCTGTATTCAATCTGCGATAGATGGATCAACCTTGTGTCGTTATGTGGCTCCTTATCAAAGCGCGCGAGATAAATAAATAAAACCATATCGAATGCATGAGCACACACACGCACAAACATACTCTCTCACTCATGTACTGCTGATGATAGCTGTACCAAACTCTGTCCAAGTCAATAAGCCAGCATGTTGGCTAGCCAGCATACTCTGCCCAGTTCTGCTTTGCCACACTCCTCTGAATATGCAGCGTGAGTCCTGTGTGTGTGTGTGTGTGTGCGCAAATGCGCGTCCACGAACATTTGACTGGCGCCACACTACTGCTGGGAGTAATTATAAAGACATAAAGCAGATAGCTGAAGATTGCTGTTTTATGCAACGCTGAGAAACACATATGCGCATGGATATACAAAAAAATAAGATGTACTGGTTTGTCTGCGCTTTAGGAGAACTTTCATTTTTTACACACTGACACTGTCATTACAGTGAGACACATTCAGCATCCTGGGTGCTCAGATAGCACCTGCCGTGGTCCAACAAACTATCCAGTGGAGAAAAATATGGCTGAAGATTGTTTAAAATACCCAATAAACACTTTGAATCTGATGAATCAGATTTGAGTCAACAAACTCACTCACTTTCAGTGATGCAACTCCATCAAATCAGGACAGAAGTCATACAAATACACACATGAAGGTGTTCCTTGTAACTTCGGATAAAGTCTTGTAATCATCATATTTAGATTTCTTCTTCAGTATCATCTTTCCACTTCCTGTTTACATAATGATGGTAACTGCTGTGGCAGAAGTCTTATCATATTTACATCAAAAATACATGAAAAAGTGCTTTCTGTTCTTCTTACATCATCAGAACATTTCTTGACATTAACTGAGTATTCCTGGAACACTTTAGTAGTTGTCTATCTATTTATATACATGTATTTCAAGCTTTATAACATCATATTATGTAAAGTATCACTCAAATGTAACATGATTGCATTTCTTAGTAGCCTCACTAATTACAAAAACATTATATAGTGTGCCTACCTACGCTGAAAGTTCACCGGGTTGTCAATCTATTTATATACATCTATTTCAAGCTTTATAACATCATATAATGTAAGTATCACTCAAATGTAAAATGATTGCATTTCTTAGTTATAGTGTGTCTACCTAAGCTGAAAGTTCACAGGGTTACTGGGAAAGTGTGAAGAGATACAGGACAGAGAGTTGTACTTTTTTCTCACAGACTGGATGTCGGTGTGTTTGTATGTACTCTGGTTGGGCCTCGACCACTAAGCCCTCCACCATCATAACATCGTGATTTAAAAGCCGCCATCCCCGGTCTCCGCCGGAGAGCGCACCCTGCCACACACACACTACCTCACACAAAGACACACCATTTGGTATGAATAGCCCGGATTAAATCTGGATGCCACACAGTAAAACTACACCGGGCAGAGATTAACAATGGTCACAGACACTGGAAACAAAAACAAGCCACATGGGTAAAGTGGTTCCTTTTCTAAGTTTGTCGCTGCCATAGTGTGTGGTGATTTGGCACCATAACTGATCAATATCTGTTCATATCTGCTGGGCTAATTCACTGGCATATTTTGCAGTTATATCACTATGACTAATATTTAAAATACTTTTTAGTGACCAGGTAAGTAGATGAGGATTCAAAAACTAGAAATAGTTTTCACTAAGAACATCATTATATACCAATTCAGTAGACATCACCCAACACTAGTACGTACCCCAGGTGTTGTGTGTGTTTGACGTTCACCGACCCATGACCTTTAACACCGGCAACAAGCTTTCATCATGTGTTCAGCAGGAAGGAAAAACATGGAAGCTCATACACCCAAATTAGACAAACACACACACAGACACACATACAGAACATAGAAAGCCCGCCCCCCCCACCATCCAATTCTACCCACACACTCCACCCCACACACACACACACACATACATACGACCCCTCGCTAGAACGATGAGTCACTCTGCTGGGAACTCCATGCTTTCCCCATTACTCCTGACTGGCTGACTGACTGTCCGAACAAGCTGAGAAGGAGAGGTAAAGAGTTTAGTAGGTAACAGAATGGAAATGAGAGAAAAAGGGTGTAAGTGGGGAGGAAAAAGAAAAGAGCGAGAGAGAGTGAGAGAAAGAGGAGATAAGGAAAAAATGAATGAAGTGGTACGAGAAAGGGAAAACAGGGAATTCAAGGTGGGTGTAGTATACCTCAGAGGACATTCAGCTATACACGAGGGCATTGTGAAACAGTAATTTTTACTTCCAGTCACAGCACCGTCCAAACCAGAGGAAAAAAAATCGTAGGTTGGAGAACATTGAACTGAGAAAGGCATGCTTTCTTGATTACTACTGTCTGACTGTCTGCTAAAAAATGCTGCTGAGAAAGAAGAGACAAACAAAAAAAAGGAAGAGAGACAGAGACACATAATGATCTCAATGTAATCTATACAAGTACATTTCTGCTCTGCGAGTCATAAACGTATTTAAACATGACACTGATTCAGTGTATACACTTTTAACTAAGCACTTGCAGATTGGTAAATAGGAAGTGATACATTTCACAGCTTTGCAGTCAGTAGAGAACATTTGAATAGCTAACAGTAGCAACTATTCTCACGACTGTCAATACAATACCGAGTTTTGATAGCTAAATTATACTTTTTGATACATTTAATTGGAGACCTACGCCAAAGTTCTCAAATGATCCTCTAAAGGCCACCGTAGAGAGAAAAAAAAACAGTACTTTCACTTACTGTAAGAATGTTGGAAAAACACCAGAGCTATGAGCTCTCACACCAACAATGGAGACATAACAATGAAAATAAAAACAAACCACACTAATGAGGACTAAAGGAGGCAAATCAAAACCAAATGGAAAAAACTGAAACACTGAAACACTGGGTTAAAAAATAAATAAAAAATCTAATAAAAATGAATGACCGTAAGAACAAATCCCCCTTCATTCCCCATCAACTGTGTCAATGCAAAAAATATGCTTTTAAAAGTGATGGACTTGATCCAAGTGATTTGCTCTCTCTCTCTCTCTCTCTCTCTGAATATTACACTCATCTTTTGGGATTGCTCATGTTTAATTCACTGCATTTTGGGCAGTTGAGTTGAAATTGGAGAAGATGGAGAACAAGAAGACAACAAAATAAGAGGAAGCAAGAAAGACGGAGGACAGGGACGGTGGTGATTAGGGGCAAACAAGAAAAAGTGGCAGGGGTGGATGAAGAGATAGAAGAAAAGAGACACAAGTGGAACAGAAAATATAAAGTAGAAAAAACAAGAAAAATGAAAATGAAATGAAATGAAAAAAATTAAACATTTGGAAAGATATTATCTAGTTAATGGGCTGAAACATGAAAAAAAAACTACTGAACAGACCACCACATTCAAGTCAAGTAACACCTGGATTACACAATATTATTTCTAACTGCGTCATGTACACCCAATATTTTAATTTCTTTCCCCAACATTTTTTGTGGTACAAATATCAAAAAAAGGCAACTCAGCTGCAGACCTGTGCTTTTGGGGGGAAAAAGCGTTATACATGCTAGCATTGGTGGGCTACCACATATCATTCCAAACATCAACTGTAAACCACCATGACAAACAGGAAAAAAAAAAAGAAAATGCAAAAACAGTTTTAGTGGCTTGTTTTTTCATGCGATGCTGAATCAAACTTTCTCAGACTGGATCAGGTAAAAAGATCGCGTGGTAAAGCAAACAGCCTGCATGCAATGAGCGCCAAGCTGAAACCAAAAAAACACACAAACACACACGTAGAGCTGAGCGGCGCGGCACGCTGTGAGATCTACAGTGAGACTATTCAGTGGAGGTAGACAGTGGGGCAAACAGATCCTACATGTGTCAGGCTGAAGCGAACACTCAAAAAGATCATCTGCAGTGTTTGCTGTGAAAACGACAGCGCGGCTATTCAGACGAAAGAACCGGACGGCCATACATCACATATTCCATGTGATCTCATACAGGCTGGCTAAGTAGGTTAGATTTTAATCGGCGCAAGAAAACATCATCAACAACCTCATTACTGTCTGAATTGTTTGTAGGAAGCAGGATGTAATGCAACCTATGACAAAGTTTCATTCAGTGTAAATGAGTGACAAATGATGGGAGAGAGAGAGAGAAAGCCTCATCAGACTGTTTGGCTCGGCTGTACAGACCTGGATCACAAACAGCCCGCTGTCCAACCGGTTAGCTTGAGATAGTGAGGCGGATAGGAGGCTGATTTACAGTGCGCCACCATGATTGGGGTCTCTAGATTTGTTGATTTTGTGACACTCAGTGTTGGTGTGTGTGTGTCTTGTATGTATGCGCGTGTGTGTTTTGAGTGATCCAGGAGTCTGATTAGAAAGCCCTTTTAAGATCAAAGGCGGCATCGGTGGGAGAGATGGAGGGAGGGAGCTTTTCAGAGTTAAAATCTGTCATGAGGCTTTACTTCATGACAGATGAACGCCTACCAAAATATAATCCAACTAAACAGAGTTGATACATAATCAAATATGATTATTTTATAAAGTAAACAGAGGCAAGTTTCTTCTTATCATGATTTGCTAATGTGCCATTTGATGTGATACTTATTATTTTGTCATCACAGCTACTTTAGATCACAGTTTATTAAGGATAATTATTTGGTACTTTAAAATTATACTTAACAGATCGCAAATTGTCCCTTAGCTTCACTTATCTAAACTTGCTTCCCCTATTCTGCTTGAAATAGTGTACAAGGCAGAATTGTGAGTATAAATAATGAGGAATGGGTGCATGCTGCATATTCTCATTCATCTCTTCAGTAACAACTATCTCCTGACAATCTGACGTTACAAAAATGCTAAATAAAACAAATGCTAAGGATCATTTGTCATCTGCCCATCTATTCTAGATAAAAAAGGCTAGATCTTCCTGCAAGACAAACTTTATTTATATCAGAGCAGAGTGTTTTTGGTAACGCACTGCTGTCAACGCTGCCTGCTTGACGTTTCGCAATGAGCCTTTACGTCAGCCATAAAACTGTCTTCGAAAAGAACATTCAGTTTAGCGGGGGGAAAATTCCGACCGCACTCGGCAAACAATGCCATATTTAGCCAACTCCAATCAGACGTTTTAATCGAGGTAAGTTTGGTAAAGCTGAAGTCATTCAGCCCAATTGTAATCAGCTAGAATTTTCAAAAAATGTAATTTAGCCTTTTTAAAATATTTGAAAAGTCAAACTCATTCCCTCATTCCAAGAACATCAAAATGACCATACATGCACAAAAATGATTTCTTAATATAATACTATGCTATCTGTGCAGTGACAGTCTCTCAGATGTTTTAATTATATCTTCATATTAAGCCATATTTCATTTATCATTATAAGGATTAATTCCCATGTAGGCCTGCTCCAGAATACCATGTTTCAACTTTCTTCCTTCCTCTTTCATATGGAGCAACTCTATTGCGAATTAACACAGTTGCTCTGAATGTGATGACAGAAGATGTTGCTGAGAGCTGGCATCCACTCACTCTCAGTCCCCTTCCTGTTACATAATACATATGCTGGATGGTCAGAGTGCAGGAAAGTCTGCCGCCCTCCCACTCTTCCTTAGCACCACGACCCCACCTGAACCTACAGTCTCATCCTTATTAAATCAAATGTCAATATGATATCATGATGCAGCGATTACTCATACTTAAAATGACAAAATGAGGACTTGCATGAGCAATCCAGTATGACACACGGTTTAGTCCTCATACTGCGCTCATGGAGAACTACTGAAGCTACTTGATAACAGTTATCATTGGAAACAGTTTCTAATAATGCAGCTTTTCCCTGTTGACACTGATAGCAAGCACAAAAAGTGACTGTTGCAACAAAAAAAGGAGTTTTTGGAAACTTTCAGCTGCAGCTTGAACGCTAACTTCTTGGCTTTCCTTCTCATCTGTTTCTGTCACCTGCCCGCCAAATCAGATATGATCACCCACCATGCTTGATAACATCCATTTATCCTCCTTTAAGACTGCTAACGCTCCATGAAGACAACAAACACGGCAGAAGCAGAAGCTAAGGAGGGAGGGGGTGGACAGAAAAAGACAGAGTGAGAGAGGGAGCGAAGAAGACAATAAGAAGAAGAAGTTAGAAATGAAAGTGAGCAAAGGAGAAACTAAACTAAACAGAAAGGAAAAAGAGAGAGAGAAGATGTGTGTGAAAGGTTGGAGCAGGTTCCTATCTTCTGCAGACATTCCAGCAGAACTGTGTCATCACGAGCGCACACACACATACACACGTCCGTGCCACCTGAGACATTGCTACATCATAACTGACTCCCATAATTTAAACAGACAACTCTATCAATCAGTATGAACGGTGGAGTAAAAATAGCTGCTTTGTTGTAGCAGAAACAAATGAAAGCAATGTGGTCTCCCTTCTATTGAACTGTGTCGCGTACCTCGCACTTTAAAGTATCACGATGATGTTCTTTACCCAAAAGTAATGGAGCGGTGACATTTTTTCAAACAAAGTGTGCCCTCTAAAACCTCCAGACCACCCACTGTTACACTTCAGCCATTTAGCAGCAACTCTTGTCCAGAGCGACGTAAAAGAAGAGGAGTGTTTTTGTTTGTGCCAACCGTCTGAGCTCGCTCGCTCTCTCTCTCTCTCTCTCTCTCTCTCTCTCTCTCTCTCTCTCTCTCTCTCTCTCTCTCTCCTCTTGCAGCTTATTCCTTTTAGTGCCTGCATTTAGTCAGCACAATTGGATGTACCGGGGCTTGTTTTCGTCTCTTCAAAGAAGGCCCCTTTTTTTTTTTGTTCTTGCACAGGATGAAATAGAAGCTCCACAGACAATTACCCCGACTAGTAAATCCATCACGGTAAACACACATTTGGAAGTTTCTGTTAACTGTTCTTTCAGTTCAGTTTACAGTTTATGAGTAACTCAATATTTTATCACAATGAACTACTGTGGAGTACTCACTGTAATCCAGACGTAACTGTGAAAACCAGTCGACTCCGGTTTCTCATCTAGCCATTAGCTTGACAGTTAATGCTAAACTGTGCTCAACACTGGCAAATGTACACTTAAGCTAAGAACACTGACATTGTCTATTAAAATCAAATCAAGAAATAAAGAAAAGATACAGTAAATAAATCAAGTCTTAAAGGGTCAATCTTTAGTCTACAAAGGATACAAGCGTTACTATAATTTTCATACCATGCAAATCATAAACAAATAATTAAACAATGTGGTCTGCTTGCATATTCAAAACTGATTCTCCCCCTTCTGCACAAAGGTGACAAAAGGCTTTTTTAAGCATTTATTAAGAAGTCTGCAAGTACATTCTGATACACTGACACAGTTAAACGGTGGACTTCTAGATAATCAAACAGCAACATACACATGGCATTATGAACACCAGGAAATGTCCAGTGATGGCACTGAGTCCCTTCTGGCTGGGGAATCCCAAACTGCAACCTTAAAGCTGATGGCAACATCCTCTTAAGTTAGAGTGTATCCTAAAACTTCATTGACAGAATCATCCACACTGACAGACCAACTCCAGTTTGTCCAAACCTGGGCAAAGCTGCCAGCAGTTTCCTAATAGCTGTTCCCATAACAATGTGTCTTCAGTACTGTTGAGGTTCTGTATGTTTTTCAAAAGTCATCAGCAGTGATGTGAACTTCACAAAATCCACACATCAGGGAAAAATATAACAATGAAACCTCAAAGCTTCTGCCATTTATCTAACGAGTCAATGTGGACACTGGGCATAAAGCGCAGCTCCATCTGAACTTACTAAATTCTTTGGCTACCTAACTTGTAATAGAGACAAACATGAAACCGCGGCATAACACCACTACTTAGACTGAACAAAAGGCAAGAACTGCTTTAATTTGAAGTCAGACATCAGCTTCACAAACAGAACATTTTCAGGATGGCGGTGACGGTAAATATGAACACCTGCAGGGTGTTAAACAACACCAACCAGCCAAAACATTGGTGTATTTCTTTTTCACCACAGCTGGTAAATCAATACATGGTATTCTTAGCACCGGGTTTAGCAAGTAACCACAAATGAGTCGGAGGCAGAATTTTATACCGAGTCAATCAATAGAGCGCCTTTCTCCGGCTCAACCTAATATTCTACCAAGCTTTAAAAAATCCTCCCCGTTAGCTGTATTTTCAGTCAACAGAGCGCAGGACAGAGTAGTCACAGTATTAAACGGCTAAGCTAATACATGCTGCTTTCACTGGTGAGGCTGCAGCAAGATGCCAAAGGGTTACAGTCAAACATAAATACAAACTTCACAGAACAAAAGCACTCTGTGAATTTTTTGGGTTTATCTGTCTTTGTGGCCCTGATTGTTAAAATTATTTTTACTGTAGTTTCCTGCAGTGGAGGCCTGGAGAGGTCCAGGAGATTATACAGGACATCTGCGTAGGAAGGAAGCATATTTTAAACAGTGAGCTTTCCTGGAACTTTCTCAGCATATATGTTGTTTGTCAGCACAGTCAAGTGATAAGCACAAAGTGGAGCTGCAGACCAAAGCAGAGGGGTAGAGTGCTTTTTCTTTTTGTTTGCATTATCAATCATGACATTATTACCATCCTTTTTTCATTTCATTTCCTAGAAAGCATGTATAATTACTTTTTATTTTTTGGGGGGTTTTTTTTGTTCCTGGGCATTTATCCAACCACAAAGTAGCTTCTCACAAACACTTCTGCTACTGCTTTTGCTTTTGGGTCATGTTAACTGACCCTTATTTCCTTAAAAAGCATCTCTGGATGAAAGAAGGAGAGAGTGAGATTGGTAGGACGATAGTGGCAGTTAGCTGTGTATATTCATACACATACACATTGAGACACAGCAGATCTAAAAATTACTCGTCTCATTGTCACATGCTGTATGTCAAAGTAGTGTTGTTTACAACCATATAAGCATTTTGCATACATACTGTATTATATGCAAATGTAAGCAAGATCTGTATTTTTCTGTTTAATTTGCCTTAGTTTCCTACAGGAAACGTGCCAAACATATGCAAAGGAGCACATATTATAAATTAACTGATATCTCTCTTTCACTGCCACTGCAGTGTACTTAACATCTTTTGTCAAGTAAACTAGCACCAGCCTTGCGAGTGCTGCAAAAGACCATCATCTGTAAATCTACAGCAAAACATTGTCACTTTCTATAAACTGTCACATGTGATGGAGATTGTATTAACAGCAGATGAAGTAGGATGTACAAGATGAAGATTAACTAAACAAATACGTGATTATGAGAGGCCACAATAAACTAAGAACTGCTTTGAGCTCCTCGTGTTCAGAAACTGATCCGTTACGTAAGCAGGGTCTGAAACTTCATACTCCTGCGTCTTCTTCTCTTACATCTGCCAGGATGCCAAATTAAGTTAGATATAAAAATGTAAAACATAGTGACAAAAGTACACCGCGACCCACATTAATGTGCTCTACCTCTAGGCTAATCATGAACAAATATGATGCCTTTCCTTTGGCCTTAAACTGCAGAACCAAAGACAACATTTCTGCAGCCAACAGGTATAAAAGTTAATTATTAGGGATGCACCAAAATGAAAATTCTTGGCCGAAACCGAAAACCGAAAATGAGGAAACCAAGGCCGAAAACCGAAACACAGAAAGAAAGAAATTATTATGCCAATTATTAGTACCATTGCATTTATGGCTATGACTGTGTACTAACCTCACTAAAATCAAGGCATTGCAATTCAAAGAATAAATCAATTACAAAAGTATGAAAATATTAATTAGCACTGACATTACAACAATGCACAATATAAAATTAAATTAAGTTAAAAATAAAATGTTAAACACAAAATGCATTTAAGTCAAGGGCATTTCAAAAAAATCTGTAGGACTACTACAACAAAGTGCATTCAGAACAAGTGCAACTATTGAAAGATATAACAATATTTTCTCTGTAGCAGACATCCCAACCTGCAAAAAGTCCATCATGGCCTGGATCATTTCTTGTGCCCGCTGCTTTAATCCCACATCCAAGTAATGATCTTTATAACGCGGATCAAGTACAGACGCAATGAAGTGCAGAGGATCCAAATAGATCTCAGGGAAACGTGTGCTGACAGACTCTAAGAGTGTACTTCACTTTAGTGCTACAATTAAAGGAATAAAGTCTGCTACAGATGCATCAGAGGAGCTGATCTATTTAGTTAGCTGTTTCGAAACCGAAAATGCGCTTTTGGGCCATTTTCGGCCGAAGATTTTCGGTGCATCCCTATTAATTATAAAGGAAAAAGATGAGGACACTGCTGCTCACAAGAAATCATAGTTATACCATATTGAGCAATTTTCTGTTCTGTAACATTTTGTGTTATGTATCTAATCTAATGTAGCTAAGATGATGTTGAGATACAATATTTCCAGTGTGTCTTAAAATGAAACTTGGTAGCTTTTTCTTAGATTGAATAACTCTTACACCTTCACTGTCACTATCACAACACTATCAACTACACCTTACTGGTCAGCTGGCTCCAAAAAGAAGCCACAGCTGTGAGCCACAAGGCCAAGCTCCACTGAAGTGGCTTGACCTTGTGGGGCTTGGAAGCTGTGGGAAGCATGGCGAATGCAGACAATCCGGGGATAGGAGTAAAAATGAACAAGCCAGGTTGGGATTAAATGATTTGCAACTCTTTGTCGCGAAATAACTACTCAAAAGCACTTGAACAATTGAGTACGGCTCTTGGTGAGTGTGAGTGGGGATAAACTGTTTCAACAGCAGCAGAGAGGAGGAGAAAAACCCCCGATCGTGGCCCCTCAGAGTTGGTTTAATATCAAAAGCTGGCTCTTTCTGTCTCTCTGTCACACACACACACACACACACACACACACACACACACACACACACACACACACACACACACACCAAGAAAAGTATGGCCTCAGACCTGGCAAGCAGTGCTAGAGTTCTTGGAGCAGCTTTCTCTCTAATTTAAAGTTGATTGCTGTGGGCCCTCCGTGTGTGTGACTAGTGAAATATGAGTGTGGAGAGGAGAGTATGGAGACTTGGACTGAGTTTAGCGCTGTGTGTATGTGTATGTGTGTGTGCGTGTGTACGCACAAAAGTACTGGATCGGCTGAATTTGTGCCTGTATGTATATGTGCATGCGGGAGTCTGTGTCAAGGTCTAATGTGGAGCCTGTGTGTGCGTGCGTGTGTGTGCATGTGTGTGTGTGTATATGTGGTTTTTGGCCAGAGCTAGAGCAGAGATTGTGCTGCCAGTGAGAGCTGTCTGCAGGGAATCAGGCGAAGCTAAAGGCTGAATAACAGTACCTTTCTCAAACTAGAATGAGGTGTTTGGAGGTGAGCTGAACTGAATTGAGCTGTAAGAGAAAATGAACTTGAACGAGACTATGTTTAACTGTGTCGTCGCTAACACTGCTAAAAGAAAAATGATAGACTCTGGGCTCAGTTTGATTGATTATGCCTGTCTGAGCATGCATGTGTTTAATTATGTAGTCACTTTAAAGCTCCTCTTAAAAGCTACTCCCACACTTGACTGTACCTAGGAGTAAGTCTCTTGATAATTGTGTTCTAGTGAAGAACGGTTTCACTCAAAAGTTGGCTTGCTAGAGTCTCAGTAAGAGGTATTCTCAGTATTTTCATGAATACATGACCTTGACCACACTGCAGTTTACGTAACTACAAGAGGCCACGCACAACAAATAAACATCTAATACTTGCTTTAAACATTTGAAACCAGTTAATGTGTCTTGTGCTTTATCTTACAAACTGATGATGAAGATGTCTGTCAAAACATGTACCTGTCAGCCATGTATGTCTGAATAAAAGTATCACTGTTCTCAGAGAAGTACAAGCCCCATGGATTTCCCTTTCCTATTTTGGATGACTGTTAAACCTAAATCCAAAGAGCACATTTGTTCACTGAGTATATTTTTAAATCCTTTTTTTTCTGTTTTCAGTCACAATGTTTGTAAAGCAAAAAATACCCTCCAATGTTCCTTTTATAGAGACAGAAGACTAGGGTAGTTTGACTTCCCAGAGGTAAACAGCGAGGTGCCCGGTGTCTCTTGTTTTTCTCACTCTGTGTACAGTTGAGTTTCCCAGCGGTAAAGTGGTGAAAAGAGCGGGGGAGCAGATGTTCTGCTAGGCTGACAGTTTCAAAACCAGCTTTTTTTTAAACGCTATGTGAATTGATACTGGCGGGCAAGGTGTTTGGTTCTTCTCTCCAGCTAAAGTGACCTTGGTATATAGTCCAGGCCAAACTCTATACACATGATCAATCACATGATGAATCAGTGAAACTCACTGAATGGATTTTAAAACAGAAATGAAGTGTGATCAGAGAAGGAAGCACTGAAAACCAGCTTAAAAACATCTTGAAGTAGAAGTTTTTGCAGCACTGAACTGGACACAAATTGGTTAGCTGACAGCAAATTACAGCATATAAATATGAATTCTTTCTTCCTTTATCTGAAGCTAGCAAAAGTGACAAGCCACTTGGCTCAAAAATTGAAAACAAAAAAGAAAGTGGGAACGTCAATATCAAAAACATACAAAATGAAGTGGGCCAAATCTCAATAAACCAGCAAAATGAGATGGTGACAACTTCAGTCCAAAGACGGCCAAACTCACATCAACTGATCATGACTCCTCAGTGCTGAACAAACATTACCTTAAGCAACTTCTAAACTTAAATCAGGGAGACATGTTTTTTATCAGATTTGTCTGGTTCAATAATTTTTTTCCAAAAGACAAACAAAACTATGCGTTGACTCAGAACTGAACTTTACAGATTAATGAAAATCTCCTTCAGTGCCCTGAACAACGTGAGCTCTGTACTACGGCTGCAACTAATCATTATTTTCATTATGGATTCATCAGTTTATTATCCTTCCGATTATTTGATTAGTTGTTATACGTCAACCCCTGTTTACCAAAGCCCAAGGTGAAACCTCAAACGTATTGTTGCATCCAACCAACAGCCCACAACCCAAAGACATTCAGTTTACTGTCAAGCTAAAGAAACTAAGAAAATATTCACATTTAAGAAGCTGGAACAATAGGATTTTAGTCACTTTTCTTTAGAAAAAATGACACAGAATAGTTATCTAAAACAAAAAATGATTTTGATTGACTCATTGTTTAGTCCTTGCAGTTCCACAGGCCAGGTTGATAAACCTGTGTGTGAGTTGACATCACTTGGCTTTTTGGGTAAGGTTCAAATTCTGCCACTGATGCCCAATATGCAGCATTACTGAGTGATACAAGAACGCTGACCACACTTTTAAATATTGCTCCTAAACAACATCAACTTGGACTTTAGGAACTTTAACCAGCGTTTCTCTTTTCATAGGGAAACATTGGATAATTTTCAGCTAAGTACCTTTCAGCCTTGTCTCCCTGCTGTCTCCTTCTACCACCTACCTCTCTTACTCCTGAGACGCCCCCAGGGTACCTCTTTCTTTCTGCTTGGTCTGTTTGCATTCCTGTTGAGCTCTATTTAAAGGCTTGATCACTCCACAGGCTGGAGGAATGCACATCTGTAGTGGGACCCCATCTCTCTCTCTCTCTCTCTCTCTCTCTCTCTCTCTCTCTCTCTCTCTCTCTCTCTCTCTCTCTCTCTCTCTCTCTCTCTCTGCACATGTGTAGAGTATTTGTTTCTCATTTGCTACTTAGTGCATTAACCTTTAGGCTACTGCTGCTACAAGAACAGACAGAGAGGGGATGAAGACGAATGTTGTTTATCATATTAAGAAGTTCCTCTGAGTGACTCATAGTCATTTCAAAGTATCATTCATACCATGCCAAATGCTTTTCTATGCTTGTGTCTAAGAAATAAGCAATAGTAATAAAAATAATAATCAATGAAAATAAATGCAACAGTGGTTCCTTTGATGTTTTGTGTTCCTTATCTTTCTATCTCTATAATAAAACAAACACACTTATCATTAAAATACCACACAAGCTTAACTACACCTCTATCAAATCAAATAATTAGTTTATATAGGCTATGTGTCATCATGCCTATATCAACAATAATAATAAATGTAAAATCAAGCCACTAGTCTTTTACAGTTGATGTTTTGCTTATGTACCTGCTTGCTTGGTACAACTTCCATCATCAAATGGTGGAAATTCAATTTAAATACAGCTGCAGCAACATGTTTCATCAAACAGTGAAGAAATAAGTTTATCTCATAATTACCAGACACGTTTGAACGTACATGATAGAATGAACTCATTCAACAGTATGACATTGCTGCAGGCACAATTATTAGGCTTAGAATTAAAAAAAAAAAAAAAAAAAAAAAAATATTCTTAGTGTTCAGGGTGCTACAAGCTATAGAGGCAACAACATGTAAGCTAGCAGCATGACACATCCCCACAGTGAACAACATTGGAGTAAATGTCCCTGTATTCCCGCCTGTCCCGTGTGGAGAGGCGGATAAACTTTTCGCCCCCCACACGCAAACAGCTTCCTAGCCGCTAATACCCTCTCCAACGGGTTTGGACAGTTAAAAGAAAAAAAGAAAAAAACGTACCTTGGAAAATGTCCCCAAGTCAAGCAGGCATTATTATGTTGTCGCCTTCCATGTTTGGGACTTTGTCGAGTTGTTCTTCGGCTCCCCCCGGAGAGACTGGAGAGGAGTTTGCGGGACAGGAGAGCAACAAAGTCGGACAAGGAGGAGGCGGAGGAGGAGGGGAGGAAGGAGGCCAGACAAGTCGGCGGCCGCCTCGTTGGAGGAGCCGGCTGTCAATCACCGGGCTGAGAGGGCGGATCGTGACTGTAAAGGGATTACAGAGGCTGAGCTATCAGCGCTGATCCCGGGTCTGAGGTCTGAGGAATGTGGCGTGGAAAAACAGATAGAGGTCTCCAACAGCGGGACTGTGTTGGTGTGGTTATTAGCATCACTTTTCATGTGAAATTTTACACATGCAACTGCCATTGTAAAATGGTGTTGTTGTATTTTTTCTCCAAGCTATAAACTGAACCTATGTGCAACACTTTTTTTTCTTTAATGAATCAATGCAGATTTGGTTTACATTGAACTTAATGTACAAAATGACTAAACTATGGATGGGTTTATGAATAAAAGCCAATGATTATACTATTTCTTGATGGGACACATCACCATACTCAATTTTGATTTATAAGGCAATTTTTAAAAGGGGAAGAATGCAATAGGATTTTATTTATTACTGTAGTTTTAGTCACTTTTTGCTAATCCAACCACAATCTTTCCTTTTTCTCTTTTTTTATTATTATTATATGTGTTTGTCTTAGTTTTAGTAGCAGACAGGAGAGGAATAAACAGATAAGTACTGACAAAGCACATACAAATAAAATGGAGTCAATTTACCATTTACATGTACTGCTGGCTGAGAAAAGCATTCATCTCTCGAATTGTGCTTTCTCACATTATTTGTGTATATGTGTGAACAAAAGCTGTGAATTTTGCAGCTGCTCCACACATGCGGTTCCTTTGTTCCTTGACCAGCTCTTTACATTCAAACAGATCAGAATAGGCTGTCAAATAGCTTGGATTTTTCATTAGCATCAAACAGGGAATGGGACTTAAATCATTTAATAATCTGGATACTATTGCTGAATAAAACGTTCAGCTCCCCACATATGGACATGGAGGTGTAACAAGCTTGCCATGTCCCCATGTATTACTCAGTCATCTGGTTAAATTGTTAATGCTTCAATCTAGAGACAGGACACAGATTTATTTATATAATTATCTTAGCTGTTATGTGAGAACATAAACACATTAAAGCCATTAATGGGGCTAACCAGTGCTTTATGCAGACAATAAAACGGATGACAGTCACATCTCATTATCCAAAGCAGTGACCTTTTATCCACCTTTATGCCTGGTAATGGAGGCTGAAAAAAAAACATTCCTCGATTTAATGCAGTCCAACACTACACCACCTCTCACTACAGCCTCTAAATTGCCATAGGGTGGAAGCAACACCTCTCAGCCTCTCTTATACAGTGTCAACAGAAACAGATCATTTAAGCTTCGCAAAGAGAAGATTTATTGTAGGGGCATCATATTGGTTTGCAGTCAATTGTAACAGATTAGGCTGCTGGACTGTTTTCAGTCATGTTCAAATATACAGCACATTTCCGACAGAATTTGTGTATTTTGTTGTATGACGATTCAGTATACTATATGTTTTTCATGTCACATACCAAATACACAGCAAAGAAACAATGTGATGGACATAATTATGCGAGGAAAAGTACAATAAAAAATGTATGAACCTTAAAAAACAATCACTGTGGGACACAATAGAAATTATTTTTTATTTATGAGGTTAATTTAACCTTTGACCTGGTTTATTTGCCTTCAAAACAACTAATTCATATCTCTTCCTACTGAGTGTTATGACAGACTTGAGGAGAACATTTGAACGAAAACTGTGGCAGTTGGTGTCCAGTTCTTTCGCTGTTAGGCAAACAACACTGACATCAATTACTGTGTTGAAAAAGGGCGAAGACTTCCAGTTTGGGCAAATCCAGCCTCCCCCTTTCTGACCCCTGACCTGTTAGTTGCAGTTTGGAAGAGTTTCAGTGCTGTATGTCTCATTAGCAGCAGACGAGCAGTGAACATCAGCCAGGCCTACAACAGAGAAATGAGAGACAGAGTTTTGTTATCTGTCTTCTGGCTTCTTACTTTTCAGTTTGCATCTATACATACTACACAATTTCCTTTAAAATCTATATACAGTACTCACCTTTTTGTGTCAGAATAACTGCAATTTAATCTAATTAAGTAGTTTTTTAAAAATATAACCCAGCAACAAGTACTACTTTTGTGAAGCTTACTGTTTTTTGTTTTGTTTTAGCTGAGTCAGAGTGGTGTTAAATCAAATTAATGTTGAGGTCCTAGCTTGTTATGTGATTGGACTTGGCTGAATGCTTGTTTTTTGACTGCTTGTCCATCTGTATGGCTCTTTTCTTTTGCTCAGCCTTTTGATCTAGCTCAGATTTTTATCCGCCTGTCCATCTGCCTCACTGTTCGGGCCAACGTAGCTGTCAGTCTTTTTCCCATCTGCCTATCCTTTGTGTCATCTGTCTTTATCGGTCTTTCCCCTGTCAGAGCAGTTTGCTCTAACTTCCTTATTACTTATTTTCTATCTCTCTTATCACAACGCTGTAATGTTTTGCTCAAGATTGTGAACTTTATGTTAACAGCTAGGGTTCTATTCATCATATGCATATCATAAAACTTTAAACAGGATGTAAATCATCTTCCTCTTCCACATTTACGGGTGGTTGCTAACATTTTAGCGCCTAATTGTAATAAATACAGTTAAAGTTGTAGATTCATAATAATCTACAGTATGTTGGTCATGTTTTAATGTACGACGAAATACAGTTACTGTCAAGATTCACACCAAAGCAGCTGCAAAATATTGAGTAAAATCAACACATGACTATTCTATGGCACATTTGCTCTTGTCACCAGGCCACTAATAGTATGCTCTCAAATTTAAAACTGACTTTTCAAAATGTCTGCTTATTGTATTCTGGCTTTTCTGTCATTAAACTCAACTGGCTGTGAAAACAAAATAACTTTGTCTCTCTGACCACCTGTTGCATTATGTAATATGGTGTTGCTCCCCTCTGCTGGCCATCATGACTCCTTACATACCTAAAACAGAGTATACTGTGTAGTATATGTTTATGTACATGCACCAGAAACCTATGGGAAACTCTGAAATCAGCCAGTACTGTCCTTTTGCTGCTATTTAGTCTGATTACATTCAAACTAAAAACATAACCTTAGTATCTGCATTATTTGTGGTCATCTTGTTACTGTATTTGTATTTTTTGTATGTATGTTTATATGAATTAGTATAATGTGCATGATGTATTAAAATTTCCACAAATCAATTAAAAACTCGATTCTGAAACTCTGTTCAGTTTAAACCTCTTTTAGATTTTAGATTTTGTTTTTATGACACATTTACTATTTTCATCTTGTTTCCAGCAGCAGGCGGCCGCAAACAAGCTCAGAGGAACCCACTATACACTTCCTGCCCAAAACCTAGTGGCAGACTGACAAATTTAGTGAGAATGGCTGATGAAGAGTAGGACATCTATTTAAAGAGCCAGATATTTTTCTCAGCAGCTGGTGGAGACCAACACAGAGCTAATAGGAGAGTGAATATTGGGCTTACATTCATCTGGCGGGACAACTCCAAATGAATGCTAATGTTATTATGGCAATTGTTTGCTAACGTTTTGTCAGGACTTTGTGTGGAGTTCCTCTGCCTCCCAGTGGTCCAAACAAAAACACATTTTGCAGGCAATTGGCTGATGCTTTTTGATTAAAATGATGGATTGTGCTTTGATTAGAATCTGATACAGAGCTGGCACCCCATACATAAAGATTAGAATTCAATACTGATACATTTCTGCTTCCATTACTATGCAATAAGAGGCATACTAAAAAAATTGTCAGTCAGTCAGCTACCATAAGTAAACAGAGCTCATTTAATCCTCTCAGTTCCATTCGCTGACGTTTGTGTGTTTATACTCTGCATTCCAAATAGTGCAGATCCTTTATCAAGTAATAACACAACTGTTCTGGGTAGGATGCTGATGTACCTAGAACTCATGTGTTATGTGTCTCTGCTGTGTGCCATCATTCACACTGTGACTCACCGGCTGCCAACAGATTTTACCAGCCGAGTTTGAGTCACATCCCCCACAAAAGTGCCTCGTCCGCTAAAGAAAAACACTCAATGAGCATGCACACATCCACATAAACAGATGCAGATGAAGACAACACGTCCGCACGTCACACATGAATGCAAGTGCACAAAGAACACAGACACATCAACGCACACACACAATAGCACGCATCATCATCACACACACACACACACACACACACACACACACATCTACAACAAACCTCCTACCTACCAAGCCCCACTCACACTCACTCTCTCTCTCTCTCTCTCTCTCTCTCTTTCTCTCTCTCTCTCTCTCTCTCTCTCTCTCTCTCTCTCTCTCTCTCTCTCTCTCTCTCTCTCTCTCTCTCTCTCTCTCTCTCTCTCTCTATCGCTCTCTCTCTCTATTACACACACACCAAAGCCGCTGATGGCTGTTAAATCCCTATATGGCGTCATTACCAGTCAGCGGGTGGGTGTGGTCTTCACCGCTCTGTTAAACATACCACAGCTTAAATACTGAACAGCCACTGCCATTCACAAACAGCACCCTGTCCTTCCCTCCCTCCTTCGCTCTTCCACATTCGGTCTTTCAGTCTGGCTCACCAGTGCTTAAGGATTCAAAGAGTGGAAGTCCTATTTTTCCTGTATCAGAAAGGTAACTTGTTATAATGTTTCTCTCTTTGTACCTATTTGTCATTTTTGCAGCATTTTGAAGTCTTATTTTTTAATATATGGCAAACTGGTTTATGATAGGCCTCTTGTTTACTTTTTTTCTCCTGCTATTGGAATCCAGAAACTATCAGTTTGTAGCAAACACTGCAGGACATCTGGACGAGTTGGCTCCAAGTGGTTCAATTCAAATCATCTGACGCCTTATTAAGGAGATTCACTTATTACAAGTCCTTGTGAGGAGCACTGCACACTGTTGCTAACAATTGAAGAT
The DNA here is from genome assembly GCF_963691925.1 of Scomber scombrus. NCBI lineage: Eukaryota > Metazoa > Chordata > Actinopteri > Scombriformes > Scombridae > Scomber > Scomber scombrus. The sequence goes on from NC_084984.1 coordinate 20,636,900, forward strand.
GTCTCTTCCGTTGTCAGTGCTGATATGTCTGTCAGCTATCCAGCTGTGTATGGGAGATCAGCCTGTGGAGGAAGTCATCACAGCAAGTAAGTAGAGATAGGTACAAGAAATGTGAAAAACAAAAGTGTTGGCTCATAGAAGTGAAGTGATGCTACTGACATGTAAGTGAGATAAGGGAATACTGTAAGACATAGAACAGACTTTGTCTCACTTTCTTTTAGATATGTTTAAAACTGCATGGATGATACTTTTGAGGTATTTTTCATTTTGAAAAAAGTTCCTGAATTTTATGATACAGTACAAATTTTACAAGACATTTTAAAGATAATTTCCTAAAACAAGTTTGAATATTAAAACCAATCAAATATTTAGGTATCCTATACGAATTACTTGTAATACCCAACTGAGGCCATTACTCAATTCATACCTCTACTCTTGCCATCATACAAAATTGAAATTGGAGACCTTTGCTAACATTGATGTGTCAATTCTCATAGTGATAAAATGCCAGGAACTAATAATCATCCACCACAAGATATGAATCTTTTCATAAGAGAAATGAAACCACAAAGCAGGTCATTTACTATGTGGCAACTTTCTATTTGAACATACCTTTATTAACTGCAGCTAAAATAATAACATGCTCATTTCCTGTTTCTTCATTTAGTATGAAGGCAACCTTCTCTTTCAACAAAATATTATGCAATAGTCCTTTATTGTTGAGCACCCCTGAATTCTGATGAGTGCTTCATGTAAGGGTGATTTGGATAAGATGAGATGCAAAGAGGGGGTTTTATAGACTCGAACAATACAATACATCTATGCTACAATGACAGCAACAAAGACACCTGTGTCAGAACCATGACTAACAATCTATACATAGAAACCAGCCAAACAAAACATTTGCAACTCTGCCCATTTGATTCGGTGTGAATAAAATGTGTTTGTAAAGTATTTTACAGAGGAACCACAACAAACAAGATAAGAGTATATTAACTATTTAAATTAAATACACGACAACTCAAGGCAAAGGCGGGGAAGTCAACTACTTTATCCCTCTCAGCCAGGAATGTTGAGAAACAGGAAAGGCACAAGTACATGTACAGTGATGCTGACAGGTATGCAAGAAGAATTCACCTCTTATATGAGCAGACTGTCTTAGCTGTTAACATGAAGTCCAGCAATAAAGTGATTCCACCTTAAATCAATTTGAACAATCAAAAACAACAACAGCACTGTGCGAACATTTCATTCTCTGACAGGGTTTGTCTGTATGACATAATGGCAAAACGAGTTGCACGTGTATGTACTCAGAGTGCAGACAGTGACTCCATGCTGCAGTCTGGTTGGGTACAGTGAGTCACACACTGGCTTAGTAATCAGTCGGAGAAAGTCATTGGTCAGAATGTATTTTATTTGGCAGAGCGGAGTTTGGATTTGGGAGTCTTTTTTTGGGAATGAAAAATATTATTATCAGTTTTACACTTGACTGTTTGTTGCCATTTAGAGGATATGGCTGCAGATTTTCTATATTTAACTTATTGTCAACAAACACGTGCAGAGCCAAACCAGCAATGAATGCAGTTACGAAAACTATTTCTAAATTTAAGAAAAACATTTTTAAAAAGAAAATGAATTTAATTGGATAGGCCACCCAATGTACAAGAGGTTTGACCATCCAAACCTCTAAACTCACCTTTATTTCTTTGAGAAACCCTGAGAAAGCAGGTTTGGTTTGGCAGAGAATTTAAATGGTTTGGTCCTTTTGGTCTTATAGTTCCCAAGTCATTTACTGAAACAGCAAATGCTCTACATGAAGAAGACAACCAACACAACAAATGCAACCATAATATATGTGATTATTTATAAACAGTATGTCTGTGCATGATTTTACAATTGGAGTGAATGCATTAGTATAAATATGGGTGTTCTTTTAATTGCACAAGTTTGTTAAAGGACATCATTCTGAGAAAGAATGTGTGCATTTCAGAGAAATTTAAATTGTCTATGTGTGTGTGTTTACCTGCCACATAGAAAAAGTGCCTCTACTGGGCGGCTGGTTTGAAAGGAGTCCAGACTCAGCTGAGGTTCAGGAGGCAACTCAATATGCTGTGAAGATGTTCAACACACACTCCAAGGGCAAGAAAATGTTCAAACTGGTCACCATCAACTCTGCTCAGACTCAGGTTGGATTCATCTTTTAGAAACAAATGAACTAAAATGCAACATATCACGCATTTCACAACCATGCAATCCTATTATAGAGGCACAACATGTAATATTGTTATCTCATTAGGTGACCAGCATGATCAACTTCAAGATTGATGCTATCCTGGCAAAAACCAAGTGTCTCAAGAGTGAAAATCATGACTTGAACAGCTGCAGTCTTGAGAAAAAGGTAAATCTGTTTTCTATGTGTGTTTATAGAGTTGAATTCAACTTAGTGATATTGCTTTAATAAGCAGTTTTCATTGTATTGTAACAAAACACTTACAGCATAAGAATCATCTGTTGCACATGCTTGTATTATGATATTCTTTCATAATACAAAGACTTTGAGCCATTATTTGGCAAAGGTTTACCAGTCTTACAAATTTGAGCAGACAAGCTCCATTATTTGATTGCCTAAGCTACTCCCTTTAGATTTCCCAGTTGCTATACACAACAGTTATTGTCTTTTCCCTCTCCGCAGCATCTGAAGTGCCACTTTGAGGTGACTATGAACCCCCGCAACAACAAACATGAGCTGCAGAGACACAAGTGCAGGAAACTAGTGGAGAAGGTCTAACTTTTTAAAAGGCTTAACTGTATTTCTCTGCATTCTTACATTTTTATACAATGTTGATGAGTTTTTTTTATGAACACATGTTTTATAGCTGATTTAAAGTGGTGGATGTGTGGTTTTGGTAGAGGATGATTATTGAACAATAATACTGACAGATGATGGTCTCAATAAAATGTATTTGGAAAAGGTGAGCAAAACCATATGTTGGGTATTTGTTTGGCATGTTTGTAGCTTGGAATTGTGTTGTATTCCTTTGATGCTTTATTTTTCATTCTTTTATTTTATGGAGAACATGTGATATCACTACTCAAAATTGTAATACAACTAATCTTTACTATTATTTTAGAAATAACTCATCGATAATTGGTGAGGATATTGCAGGCAAAAGGTGAAGAACACATGATTTGTTAATGGAAATATTGGATGGTTGAATTTGTATATAAATGAATAATCAGTTATATACATAAATGACTGCACACATTGTCATTCATTATATTTTTTGAGAAAACAGCTCATACTATCTTGTTACAGCAGAATTGCCTTCATTTTACTTTAAATGCCTGAAAAGAATGATAAGAGACCAATCATTTCAAATAATCTATACTATGTTTATCCTGCATTGTGAATCTAGAGCATGTATCTGTTCTCACACATCACATCTTTTAACCTGCTGATAATTTTAAATCACAATACCTGAAAAGTCACAATAAAAAGTAATTTACATGTTATGCATGGTTTGGTTTGAATCACCTTTCCCGTACTTTATTTAACCCCTACCATCACTTTCTTAATTCAATCAAGCATTAATGCCTTAAAATAATTTCAGGATTGATGATGTTTCTTTAATGACTTCTGTACTCAGACATGCCACCCCTCTGCCCTATCAGCAGAGGTGAATCTGTAATGGGTGTAATGGTGTCTTTTTCAAAGTCTGATGTGAAGGCAGTCCTCAGGAAAAAATAAAAACATTTGCTGATGGAAAATTGTTGATAATATTGTCCTGCAGAACAATATTTTTCAAAGGACGAGACAATATACTGTAATTTGGCTTTTGTCCAGGGTCATTGCACCTTCTTCCCTCTTACATGTCAAGATGCAGGGTTAGATAAATAACATTAAAGCTGCACTAATCAATTTTTTTTTTAATGTTAACAATAAGTTTATGACTATGTGTAACGTGAAAGGTGTTGTTCTTCGTGACAAAAACAGACAATTATCACTCGACTGCGGTTCTGTTAATCTATATGGACCGTGTATGAGTTCAGTTATAACTGAACTCATACACGGTCGCCCATAAAGTTGGAATAAAATATTTACTTCTTCTCATGAAATGATTGTGACAATGTGATTTATTCTTGATAAATAAAGTGTATATATTCTCAAAATTGTATTGATCAATCTCATTGCACCTGGTCAAAGGTGATTACTGATGTGTATAAATAGAAAATAAAAAGAGGAATGTGTCGGAAAACAAAATGATTCCAACTTTATGGGTCACCGTGTATTTTCCAGGGAGCCAGAAACAATAATTCAAATGAAGATTCATATTGTTCCATGTTTACTGAATGTTGCCAACTATAGCATTTAGTAATGACAAATAGACATTACCTTCCTTAATCCATAACAGATGAGGGTTAGGGTTAGTGTTAGGTGCTGCAGAATAAAAGAATATACATAGATATAAATATTCTTAAAAATATAAGAAACATGTATAATACATTCATTTTCAACATTCATATACGTAGTATTATAACAAATAATACAATATAAACATACGGTAATTAAGAATGACTGACTTTAATTGCAGTTTTAGTTGCCAATTGTGCTTTAGCATCAGAGCTTAGAACTCACCTTCTGGGACCATTTTCCAGTTGATCCTGACATATTGGTCCCTATCATTCCTGGTATGCTCATGGTGAAAGCCCAGTATGTGCAGGAGCTTATTCTGAATGATCCCATGATGAAGGCAGCCATACACAGAGAAATCACCTGCTTCCTTCCATCTTTGCCGATGGTAATCCAGCAAATACAGTATGGTGAAAGACAGAGAAACAGATTTGACCGCTAACAGGCTGGCTGACATGCTGACAATTACCTGAGGTAGTAGTCATACGGGCCATGATAAGGGACAAAACTAATGCATGTTTTCTCATGGAAAATTTTCATAACGTTCTCAATTGTGGCCTTTTCACTATAATCTGCAATTAATGATCAGATCAATGTGAATTTATTCACATCAGAATAATTAATCATCTTACAAAACTTATCCCCCCAACATTGTCTTCGGGTTGGGGTTTCTATCTGGGGCTTTGGTTTCAAGATTTTGTTAAAAAGACATTTCCTTCTTCTGTATTGAGATTATGACTATCATTGCATTGATACTGTAATTATCATGAATGAACTACTTGGCTCTTACAGAAGCAATCACTGATACTGTAAGGTAATTCAACCAGTCCATTGTAGGACTTGGGTTTTTATTAAAAATAGGTGCGCACACACATACATGGATATTCAGAATTGCCACAGATTTGAGTGTGATGTGAGGGTTTTCCACCTGAATAAATAATGCCTACCTCTAATTTTTGGAGTTATGTCAAAATGGGCAGCCCTCTTTGTCTTCACACCTAAAACCAGAAGATTTAGCTGCCTAACATGCTGCCCCACTATTATAGAATGTGATGTGTTTAACATCTGTGATGAGAAAAAGTAGTACGAAGTCTCACCTTCCTCATGGAGTCACACCTGCGGTAATAAAAACCAAACATAAGTAGGAGAAATTAAATAACAGCCTTGAAAAAGTTAAATCTGGTAATAAGTATGTGTATTGTTCAACTAAAGTAGGTATTTGTTAAATTATGCTTTTTGTTGTGTGTTTATTGTGTGGATTGTTGGCCAGTGAAATGCCTGAATCTTTGTTAATGCATAGATTACATTTCATAACTCCACTCAAAAGCTAGCACATCTTATTTAAAAATGCATGTGTTTTGGCTTAAAAACAATCTGTACCTAATAAAGAGCAGGGACTTTTTTTGGATACAAGTAATCTTCTATTGCCAAGATGTGGTGTTATTTCAAGAGAATTCAGTCGGCCTTTTTTGTTTTCTTTTAACTAAAATAGAATTTCTATCCTTGAAAAAAGAGATAATAGAGCTGTTGCGCCATATATTTTACCAGGGAGTCATTTTGAACAGAAAGGCCTAGCAATAGGGCCAGAAAAGCAGAGAAACTACTCAGCACTTTATGTAGAAGATCTTATGGCCAGAGCAAATTTTTCTTGGTCAGTGACCAAAAAAGTTGCTATCATGTCAAAATGGAGGGACCACTATTGTAAACAATTTTAAAGACAATACATTAACCGCTAAACAAGCATTTGGCCATCATTAAGGCATAGTAAAATGACAATGAAAAATCTTGGGGGAATCTGCTATTCCACATCTGGTTTAAACGTATGATTTATTTCTGAATCAGAAAGCAGTAATAATGCATAATAGCTACATTATTTGGTCAGGCTGCTCACTATTTGACTGTCATGTTACCACAGTTTGCACAAGACTAAGAGGACTAATCCACTGTGAACACACACAAACCAAAGTATAAACATCACTTTACATACATGAGCTGGTCCACAACCAAACGTTTCAAATGAGGCCCAACTACTATTTATATTGCTAGTCTAGTCTGATGAAGCCAAAGTTTGAAATGTATAGGTTTAATATTACATAGTATAAAACTTTAACAAGTGTGTTAGTCTCGTTAAGCAGAGAAGATAGTTTTTCCTGTAGTATCAGTGGCTTTAGATCAGTATATCAGTTGATGAGAAATTTAACTTTCTTCCTCAGTCATAAATCCCAAATGAAATATAGAAATGTAATGTTAATGTTATTATTTGGTATTTCGGTAAAGGTGAAAATGTATATACTATAATAGAGACTGAATATTCTCTTCAGTTGGGGATTACTCAACCAAACATCTGTGGATCCCTTCCATAACAGGGCTACAGGAAAGTCATGTTAAGTACACAATCTTTCCATTTTAAAACCTTTAAAAGTTTGGGTTCCTCAGTAAACATCACATGGAAACTCTACCCTTCAATAAAAGAAAACAGTTCGCATTTATTCTCATTTTGTCATTCATCATGTCGAGGGAAAATGTGTTTCATAGCTGGGTAATATGAGGCTGTCTGGTGGTCTGGCAAGCGATTATAAAGTCTTTGCCACTAAACAGCTCAGGCAGCACTGGCACCGCTCACTCTGCACTGCACCATTATTTAACAATTAGGATGACAGTGTTTTCCACTTGTAGGCAGTTCTCTCCCCCACACCCGCCTATACACACACACAAACTTTGGTTTGTTTGCACTTCATTCCAGTAGTATGGTGGCAGTGCTGGAAACCACTCGCCCCCAGTTCAGAGTAGACTTTTAAATCAAACCATCCTGTGATCTCATATCATCACTTTGAACCCAGGATGTTAGATGTCTCTTAGGTAACTTGGGCAACAAAATATTAAAACAGTGTTCTGATTTCCTTCTATATGTCGGGAATGACCGTCTTTTTTCATAAACTCACATTTTTGAATGACAGTTAAATTGTATCCAGTGATTTATAGTAGTGACAGCAGCATGAACATACACAATATCCTTCACTGCATATCCTCATAATCCAGCAGGGTGTGTTATATTGGATATGCAGACTTATTATGTGTAAAAAGGGTGGTGCCCCCTATGCTGACAGCCTGCTGTCAGTTGCAATCTAGTAATGCTGACTTACAAACCATAGAATGCTTCCTCCATTGTCCATAAAATCCAAAATAACTATACAACTCTGGCTTTTTTGTTTTTTGCAGAACAGCTGCATGAGTTCAGTCAGCCTGATAGTCAAACCCTCCCAAAAAACAACGCTGGCAGGCGTGGGGGCAGTGGGGGTCACAGGAGGTGGTAGAGATGCCACCTCAACAGAATGTGGGCTCCACACTCTGTGTTTTGTTCTTTGGTTAATTTGGTGTCTTCCAGGCCAGCCTCTTCACCTCTTGGGGAAGAAGCTGATCTGACCCTATAATTAACCTCTGTGCCTCTCTCCTGTGTCCCATTCCAGCCCCCACAGATAGGAAGCACAACACAGAAGTGGTCATGTCATATATATTTATTCATGAATGATATTTATTTACAATTATTTACAAAATCATCTGACAATGTTATCTTTTACTGTACAAAATTTCCAAAATTTGCATAAATGACATAAGTTTGTAAGCATAAGGCTTGAAAAGATATCATGTACTTTGTTACTTCTTGGTTGTTTATTTTTTAATGCCAACAGTATGTCATGTAGTGTTCTCACCTCTGCATTTCAAATCCAGACTTTTGCATTGTTGCATGTTCAAAATTTTAAAGAAAATCTAAAAACTTCTTCAGAGTTCTGCACATCTTGTGTCAGTCATTCAGATCAGCAGCGGTCAGACACTGGTCTCAATGTGCGGTGACATCTTAATGCTCAGCATATGGGAAAGTAGTCTGTGCTGATGATGGTACCTGACACACACACACACACACACACACACACACACACACACACACACACACACACACACACACACACACACACACACACACACACACACACACACACACACACACACATAAGCAGACACCATGAATAAGCTGCAAATCAACTAAATTCAAACAAATATTGGCGCCATCCCCTGGCATATAAGTGTTACTACAATAATTTAGTTAAACACAGGCAATGAATACTGTTTTGGTAAGGTAATGCACACTATCCAAATGAATGAAAGCTGCCGGCATCCTTTAAGTAATAACTTGAAGTGTACAAAATCATATACTGACTTGCCAATGACCCTTTGTATCTCTCTGTTCTCCTCTTCTCTGATTTGCAGTAGAACGTGCTCCAGGATCGGAAGCTCCAAGTTCAGATACTGGGCTACCTAATGGAGAGGAGAGGAGAGGGACCAACATAATACAATTAATCAAATTTGTAGAGGATAACATTTAAATCAGACTGGGATGCATCACTGCATCAGTAAGATGCTTTCACCTGAGATTTTAAGTGTTGTATTTGTAAACTCTCCAATCTATCGATAATGAGACTAAGAATTATTCCAAGCCAATGATAGCTCTGTACTTTCATGGTAAATGTGTTTTATTTTAATATACAAGTATTTTGCCAGTACTTGGTCTAGATATTCTTGATACATCACGTAAGTGTTTGAGTGTGACTTTTTAGCCCCTCTTGGGTGGGACTGCTGCACTCACATCATTGCTGACTTCCTCTTCATCCATGTCCATCAAAAAAATCTTCATGATGTCATCAGAGGGCCCCTGCAGTATGCGCTCCCATAGGGGCTGGTCTCTGTTACTCAGCTTCCTCTTTTCTGGACAGAAAGTTACAGATGTTACTGGAACATCTGAATGTTTGTCTCACGTTGTCTATTTTTTTAATTTGCTGACGAGCCATACCTCCACTCTGGTGAAGACAGTATAAAGCAAACTCCTGGGGATCGTTCTCTATCTGTAGGATAACACCACAGGAAAAATATTTGCTATTAACATGTATAGTAAACACACAGTTCTGGTGGGCAGATGGAGGTCTGAATTTCATTTTTCAGGAGGCTTGTAAAACTTTTTTTTCCAGTTGTGTTTTGATTATAAGTAATGATATTTTTAGTATGTAGCTGTGTAAGATGACAAGTTGAATGAACCCCAAATGGATGACCTCTATTTGGTGTGATATTGATTAACCCACTCAGAGCTTGTTTGGAGATGATGATCATCTCCCTGCATCCTTTAATTCTCAATACACTGTCTGTAATTACTAATTCCAGAAAGAGGTACATAAATATTACGTATTACAGGTTTCATCCTCTGTAAATGTATAGTTATGATAAAGTTTAACCAATGTGGTGCCAAATACAGAACATACATTTTCCTGAGTGATGACTTTTGATTAAAATGATCAAGTTGCTGATTGAAAATTTGTGTCTTTTTATACTTGAGTGATATATTCTGTAGCCTCAACAACCAATCTCACCTTGAACTTGTGTAGTAACTGTTCAATGACCTGGTCTGTGGTCATCCTGCTAGAAATACGAACTTTAGTCGAAGTACCAAAGGATGGAGTGAAGATAGAGGTCTGGAAAAAACAATAAGTGACTGGTGAGATGTAGTGCAGATGGGAGAAAAAAAGAGTCAGGATTAGGGTTAGTCTTTTTTAGAAAAGAAGGGAAAGATTGAGCATCACACAGAGAGATGTTGAGCGGAAACCTGCCTTATAGTTATAAAAGTGTCCGTTGATAGAAAAGCGATGTTGTCTTTCTTTCTCTCTCTGTTCCATTGACTTGCCTCTGCCCCTCCTCCTCTTCACCAATGAGGCATCACTCATGCAGCGAAACAGGTTTGACTCCGCCTCCAGCTCTGAGTTCTTGGGCCTCAGAGGACGCAGTGTGCTGGTCTCGTAAACAGCAGGGCCTTTGGAGTGTGCAGAAACACCCATCATAAAAATGCTCATCTCGCTGCACACAGTGGTTCCTAACATTTGACTTTTATGGAAAGTTGAAATAGGGATTTAAAAGTGGACTGAGTGGAAAACAGTCTCATTCTGCATTTGATGTGAAATGCAAGGATCGCACTGATTTCTTGTTTTGTTTCTGCTTAGTAACAAACACACACACAAAACAATCTTTAAACAGCTTTCTATTAAGAACAGGTTCTCTCAGACTTGATGTACTAGAATAGCCATAGTTGAAACTTTTAGTTGAGCTGTTAATGTTCTGAAATCCTTATGGAGAAATGGGAGAGAAAGAAAGAGAACCTGGTAGAGGAGTGGTGACCACTGTTTCCTGCGGTGTTTCAGCCATCTCGTCTATCTGATGAAGATCAACGTACTCTCCCCACCGTGTCATACCCCTGCAGAGAGAGACAGAGAGGAGACGACAGAAATCAGTCATCCTATAGCCACCTGCATGTAGAAAGGAACACACAGTAAATTCAGTTTGACATACTATAATCTTGACATGCAACATTTTTCAGCTCTGGACTCTATTGTTCATATAAGTGTGTGTCACAGTTTAAAACTTCACTTTATTGTGTAATTCCATTAAGGACAAATGCACTGCAAACTATGACTTGTAACAGGAACTTATTCAGGCTTACTAATGTAGAAAACGAGGGTTATTTGATGTCAGCATGACACTTTCTACAGTGTTTGTTTCACTTCACAAATTATGTCTATCTCACGAATCCTGAACCACATATTAAGTGTCATTGTGAGAAGGATCTGTACAAAAGCACAGTTTGTTAGTAACTTTCTAACACTATCTTTCTGAAAGTCATATGTTGTGAGTCAAAGTGTTACTTTGCTTGGACAGCGAAAAGCTCCTAATCTGACATGTAAACTAAAACTAAACACATTACCCATCCACCCATCCAGAGCCATCCAGAAATAAATAGCACTTGTACTTTTGGTAATATAATCTAAAAGGTAAATAAGTGCATCCAAATGTTTTATTCCTCATGCTGAGACTATCCTATCAGCGAAACGTTTGATAGAAGACAATCTGCTGACCAGAACCATAGTCTGTAAGCTTGTGAATACAAATGGTGCAAAGCTCTTCACATATTGATCAGATATTGACATAATTAGTGATTTTACACAAAAGCTGAAATCAACCTCTTGTTTCCGAGTGGGCTGACTGGACTTGTGGGGTCAGGTGTGACCACAGGAGAAAGGGGAAGCATCTGTTTGTCATCCTGTATTTTCAGCCTGATGGGTCTTCGTACTCCCCAGGAGATATTCAGAAAGCCTTCAACTACGACCTCTCCATCACCACCCTGTTACAGAGACAGACCCACAGACACCTGCATGGTGTATAATTACAGTCATAGATCTCTATATAATATATAGTGATAATTGTACCACTGTAGGTGGCATGATAATGGTACTGTAGCTAATTTCATTAGCTGCTGTTTCATTGCTAATAAATCAGGCGTCAGTCTTCTAAAAATACTATTTATGTCTAAGTATACACTAAGATAAGATGAGAGACATGTTTCAGAGGAGTTATGACTTGCTCCAAAGTTATGAGAAATATCTGAAATATATAATTAGAGGTGTGGCAGAAGATATTTATTGGAATGTCAATCAACTGGAAAAACAAAACAAAACTGATGTATAATTATAACATAAATAATACCTGTGAGTAACTGAGGTGCAGCTGAATCTGGTCCTTCAGGAAGCAGTTGTAGGTATTCATCAGCGAGAGAAACTCTGCTCTAAAATGAATAGCAATGAATGACAAAACAGCACAATAACACAGTGGAACAAAAAAGGGATCTGCATCTGCAATGTTTTGTATTCAAATATAAGAAAACTTTAAAGTCTCCCTCCATTCAAAAATGTTTTTCTTCTCGTTCTGACAGTTGAATATTTGAGCTTCACTGTGCAGAATGATGTCCGTGCAGAGTTTCACACTTGAAGGATATTCTCACATTTTTTCTGCTGAATGGAGAAAGTTTCTCTTAACTCACTGAAAATCTGAGTTTAAGGTGTGTGTAGGATTTGTGACATCACACTTGTTGGCAGCCAATTGTAATTCAATGTGCAGCTCACACAAGTTTTATATGGAAACCTGAAGCATCCAGTGCACACACAATGACACTAAGCATAGACATCTTGTGTCCAGCTGTTAAACTTTTGAAATGAATAATTTTAGCATTTTCACATATTCTGAGATTTTTAATGAGGGATAATGCAACTTCAAGGATTTTAACGAGAAAAAACATACTACACATTATTATTTATAGTAGAGTGTTTCTTATACATGTTAAAACATGTCTGGTGGGGATCTTTAATCATTTCTTTGCTAATCACTGAGCTTAACAGTGACCGCATCATGAATTGGAGTACTTTCAAGATTACTCACCTGGACAATGTCCTCCCTTCCCCTGCCTGGATCAGTGGGAGAAGAGCTGCTTCATTCATCTCTGGTTGTATCAACTACTGCAGAGAAAAAAACCCAAACAAACAAGCAAACTAATCAGGTGCACAGTAGCAACATCTTCATCTTCTGTCATCACGTAAACCTCAGACATGGCTAAATCTTGAGCTGGATGGCAGGAGACAAATGTTAAAGGGGGTCGACTTGTTGAATGGCACTCCGGTGTGCGTGTTCATGCTCCTTAGATAAAGGCGTATGTCAACATGGTGCAAGCACAGGCACTGAAAATGAACTGCACTGTATTTGCACAATCAACACAGTACCTTCCAAAAATAAACAAATGCATATTTGATATTCGAGTCTTACCTTCTCTATCATAGCAAATCAGAGCCCCCTTCTTGATCCTGTTTCTTTGTCTCTGTCCCTTTCTTCTTTCTGTGCTTTAAATATCTCTTTCCAGTCTCTCTCTCTCTCCCTCTCTCTTAAGATTTTGTGTTATATTTATCCTTCTCTCTCTCTCTCTCTCTCTCTCTCTCTCTCTCTCTCTCTCTCCCTCTCTCTCTCTCTCTCTCTCTCTTTCTCTCTGGCCCTGCCTTTACTCTTTCACTTTCTTTTTTTGTGCTTGTCTCCAAGAGATTTAATAACAGTACTCCACCCAGTGACCAGTGATGACAGTGTAGACCCAGCCATTTGTTTATTCTTCGGTCAGAAACACTGAAGCCTGTGCCTGTGAAAAGATATTGTTGGTATATCCACGTGGCCTTTCTTCCAAATTCTCTCTTTTTCTTGCTCTGTCTTTTTCTTCTGCTTTTGTCACTTTATCTGAATGACACAGCAGACTGAGACAAGTTTTTTGTTTACCTCTCTCTTTCACTCTTTCCAAGTCTCTCTGTCTCAGCCTGTTTGCCGGTAAGAAATATCTCAGGTATTCAGCAACTGTTACACCAGTAACCTCACCACTCCCTGACTTTGAATGACTCAATCTTGTGGAGAGGGACAGAGCAAAATTTAAAGGTGCAGTACGCCTACTTCCTGAACATTGGAAAATCCCACAGTATCAATCTAAAACTAATAGTGCTATACTGATCACTTGTTTAGGATTATATTTCACATGTGTGTATCTTCCATATAAGATTTAATGTGTAAAATGTGTTTCACCTGCAATAAATTCATGCACATTTTCTACAAGATGTTAAGAATTACAAACTGTTAATATTTCAGAAAATATAGGGAAAAATAAGTGTATTTTAAAGTTGATTTTAATGTTTACATCATGTGCAGCTGAGGGAAAACAAGATGCAACTAAATATACACTGACTCATGTTTGTATGTATGCACCTGCACCTGAACTTATGATAAAGGATGAGTCATGAGTGTAACTGAGTAATTAATTAATAACAACTAATAATTAATTGATAGGAAGGTTCAACTTTTTATTCTTTAATTTAGTGTGTAATACTTCTACATAGTCAGTCTATTTGTGCTACTTGTCTAGAGACACTCTTATCTGCCTTTATTTCTGGATGTCAACAGAGTTTCAGAGGCACCTGACGAGGGGCAGAGCATTCAGACCACTCATTTGTAAATCCTGGTTTTACACTCCCAGGTGTGTATGTTTATATCTGAACAGTCATGACGGAGAGCGTTGCTGGACAAAACCAAATGTACTCTTACATAATAAAGTTTAATAAAGGTCAAAAAAGCATAGAGAAGGAGGTGGAGAAGGGTAAGAGAGGACATAGCAATAACTATAAGAGGTCACTCTGGTCAGTAACTACTGGATGATGAATGATGTGATTTTCAAATAATGGGTGCAGAACAGTTTTGCCACCTTTCATGCTTGCATTATGTAACTAAACAAGCTGAGATGAATTACTAGTCTTAATGATAAGAATAATCTGTCAACATGTTTGTTTGTTTTTTGGATCGAATAAAACAGACGCTGTACCTGTGATTCATTTGTTTTTAACTCTGTTACAGCAGCTTTCATCATCTATGTTTGAGGTCACCATTTAAATATTCTCATGCACATATGCTACTTCACAAGCTTTATCTGCCTGAAAAAATGTATTCCCCCCCATACACACACACACACACACACACACACACACACACACACACACACACACACACACACACACACACACACACACACACACACACACACACACACACACACATCAAGGTAAAACATTCTCCATAATACAGCGGTAGATTGGACAATTCTGGTTTGGCTATGTTGGTTGTCCCTGTTTTGGCCTCAGATTTTTGTTCTTTCATTTCTTGATTTAAAATGTATATATAATACTACTGATATTGCACTCCCAGTCTGTCTCATGAGATGAAATATTCAAGGAAAATGTTTTATTAATTTCCGGAGGAGGTAGGATTTTTGTTTGTTTGTTACTGTGTCTCCTCACTGCAGCATACATATGGAGGAAAAGTATAGAAGAAAGAAGCGGTAAAAAATATTTTTTGGCTGTTTTAGGCACACTGTGTGCATGAGATGCATGAAGAATCATGTCTTTCTCCTCTAACTTGAACTGATGTGAGGGATTAACTTTGAGTTTCTCAAGCCTCAACATGTAGGTTTTAAGGCACCCTGGAGCAAATGCACCAGACCTCATTTGTAAATCACAGGCATGTCAAAAGTTGAAGCCAACAGTAAAGGAGAACTGCTGATAAAAAGTCAACATTATAAAGTCAATAACCTGTGAGTTCATTTCGCAGCAGCAGCCTTTCTATTAGCACAAAGGAAGACGACAGCTCTAAGCCTTAACGCTGGAGGATCCCATTAAACAAAACCTGAATTTTTGATTTTAATCAGCTTTAAAATAAATATGTTCCTTATGAAAAAACATAACACCTTGTTAAGAATGATTTCAATCATGTGCCATTCAGTTAGTGGGCTGTACGCATAGTGGGCTGTTCCACTTCACTTCTAGTGAGGTATTGCTTCAAGAGTTTAAGGTTTCCTTTGCAATTGTTACAGCTGCTGCTGGAGAAGTGAAAACAAATCAACCAAAGCAAGCCAACTGTTGGTGATGATGAACAAGAACAAAAGTCTAAATCATTACCCTGTGATGTTGGCTAGACAACTGATTTGCTGGATGGATTAAAAAATTGAGAGACAGTTTGCTGTTCTTCAATAATTACCACCAATAGACCCAACTGTTACAGTGCAATATATATTTCATGCAAGATGCTCTAACTTGTGGACAAAGCAGTCATTTATAGATTCATAGATATATGCTAAATAAAAGCCATTGTAACTCCATATGATGCAATATTCAGAGAGGTTTATTTATTTATTTTCACTATAATTCCATCCATAAGTAACACAATGACAGTATTTTAGTCATGGGTTTCATACACTTTCTGTAATAAAACATCTAAAAGCAAAAATCTTACCAGATGGGAGACCCCGGGATAAAATCTTATCAGATGGGGGTCCGTGGTCTAATTTGTGTCATTTTATGTCCTTGATGTGACAGTGTTTGAGAAGCACTGCTCTAGGCTATTTAAAACCATGCATAATGTATTTCTCAGTCAAAGCCAGAAGACCACACTCATTGGGAGGGTGGAGCAGAGGCTGCAGTGTATGTACAAGTAAAATACAAGCTTAGCATTGTCAAATTGTGTGTAGCCAACAGGAAGAAAGCCAAAGCCAAAGTACATGATGACACGCCCAGTGTCTCCCTGTACCGCCTTCCTGTATGTCACCCCTTTTTATCTTTCTTTCTTTGTACCGTATTCAAGGTTCTGACACTTGCGACACACCTGTGCCCCTCACATGCACAGGTTTGACCTAAATATGTAACATTAGCATAGTGTCCCTCTGTTCCTCTGTTGGACTCTGTATAATTGTTACACTAAGTCACTGAGAGTTCTGGACACAAGTTTTTACATGTGTTTTTATCTGTTCGGTCTAATCAAAGTACAAGAGGCCCATAAGCTGAATTGTTACACTTGATACACAAACTTATGAAAAATGTTGTTAATTCTTATAAAGTTCACACACTAACAGTGTATTACTACAATGTATGTAACTTTTAAATGGTCACATGAATCCTTGATTGTAAAATCAATGTTTGTCTCAGGTAACTGACAATGAAAAGAGATTAAGCAGTTTGATATAGTTAATATCAAACTGATTAGCTCTATCATACAAGTAGACTGAAATGTCCTCAGTCTTTTTAATTAAACTGTTATATCCATTTAACTTAAGCACTATTTAACTGTATTAATGAATGTTGTTACTGGATAAAAGAAGCACCATTTAGCTATTTTACTTCCATAGTACAGCACACGTTAACACACTAAAACAAAGATGATCAAACATACATTTTACTCCTACCTGGCCAGTCTTTCAATCTCCAACCAACTGGAGGTGGTTCACTTCATGTTTGAGGTCTTCTACCTTTTGTGTGTGTGTGTCTGTGTGTTTGTGTGTGTGCTCATAGGTCCAGAGTACAGTGCATGTGGTAGGAGGTAAGCTCACTGCAGCAGCTGGTTAATTATTGCAGGGCACGTTGAGACAGTGTTGAGAGGGAGGGAGGGGCTGACTGACTGACACCAGATATGACTCGCCTTTTGTGTGTTTGCGTGTGTGTGTGTGTGTGTGTGTGTGTGTGTGTGTGTGTGTGTGTGTGTGTGTGTGTGTGTCTAGAGAGGAGGGTGGGGGTTTGGTATTGTGAGTAAGGGGGGAAGTACAAGTTCATAGAAAAACAATCCAGGAAGACTGCCCAAAGACAGACATCCATTACACATACAGTAGTAATCAAAGAGTAAGCTACACGCACTTGAGATATGACTGCCACGCACTCACACTGCATCCTGATTCAGGGTAAACATTCCATGCTGCCACACCAGGGCAGTGGTTGCAGGTAATCCTGGTGGTTAAGCTGGTGTGGAGAGAGCTTGATCTCAAAAGTTTTTATATGATAGAGAACACATGCTAATTATCAGTGTTTGCTGATGTTAATAACATGATAAAGATAAAGCTTGTTCTTTTTGTTTGTTTCCCTACATGGACAAAAATCTTGCTTACAGAGCAGCTTCAAATGAACAAACAGAGCGTCTGACTTTTGATGGTAGGATCTTTTACAGAGAATAGTGTCATAAAAGATTCTGAAATTGTTCTTATTAATATTAAAAATGCTCCAATATGTAATCTAAATCAAGAATACATAGTTTCTGTATAGGTCCAGGAGTTTGTGTGTGATTTTTTTTGCAGAAGTATTTGTCAATGACAATCATTTGCCCTTGCATCATCAGATGACCAAAGAATATAATGTATGTATAAAGAATATACAGGACGACTGGATGCATGTAATCCAGCTCCATACCAACAGTAGGGTCCATGATCATGCATTTGACTCCAAATTCAAACTTCAGCTGAATAAATAAGACATCTTTATGTTCTGTTAATTGTGTTTGCTAAATTTAGTTTATGGGATAAGTTTCCTCATGCCATTTGGATTCAAGAGCAGTTCATTTCTTTGTCAGCAGAGGGAGTCACAGGATCAGTACACATGTCCAGAATTCTACTGCTGAGTCAGTGGACCCTGGCAAAGAAGTATACAATATAAAAAACAGAGACGCAGATACATACAACTGTTTGTGAAATGATTTACTACCAAGCAATCAGATCAACTCTTACTCATACTCTAGGTATTTTGAAGATGTAGAAGGGGGTGAACTGAGGAGTATCAGGACAAATAGTTTCTCCTTTGGTTTACTGGATGTATTTGAGATACTTCAGAGGTTTACTGCTTTCATTATGAAATGAAAACTATTTAAACAGCAACATTTTGAAAGGGCATATTTGCTTCTACATATTTACTCTTATTTTGCCATCTGCTATGCAGTAAATGTTATTCTGTGTTATAGCATCGCCTAGTGGTGAGCAGAGTCATCAATGGAAGAGTTGGTCAAAGCATGCACCGTAGCTGGATTGTTTTATGTA
Source organism: Scomber scombrus (assembly GCF_963691925.1). Lineage (NCBI taxonomy): Eukaryota > Metazoa > Chordata > Actinopteri > Scombriformes > Scombridae > Scomber > Scomber scombrus. The sequence goes on from NC_084984.1 coordinate 20,655,601, forward strand.
TAGCACATGTGTCTTATTTTATCTAAGACTTGCTGGTGGGAGACGAAAGTCAAACAACTATACAGTATGAGTCCAAAGGTAGATATATATTGCCTAAAAAGAATGGGTATCATCCATTATGTGGACCTGATTTGGTTCAACACTGGGAAAGAAATACACATAACAGGACAAAATACATAACATCACATATGATGGTGAGAGTGCCATATATGTTCTTAGAGCATTTTTGTTTATAATATAAAAATTCAAGTCAAACAATGTTGCAAAAAACCTAAACTTTTGTTACAACTTGGCTATAGTTTTTTTCTTATTGACAAAGTGAACGGCTTACAGCCTCCTGGGGGAGTACAATAGTTGACTCCATCCAAAGCAGAATGGATAAGTAGCAAATGAACTGAAATGCCATTCCTTTCCTAAAATAAAACAGGACATACAGGCTGGCTACCAACAGGTGGACACAAAGGCTGGTGTGTGTGTGTGTGTGTGTGTGTGTGTGTGTGTGTGTGTGTGTGTGTGTGTGTGTGTGTGTGTGTGTGTGTGTGTGTGTGTTTGGTGTGAATATAACAGTAAATACATATCATGTGAGCAGATGTTTTGATGTGGTGTTCAATTGTTAATGTATTATTCATATTGTTTATTTGCATATGACTGCATGTTATGAATATAGGAAGTTACAGATGTACTTATAATGTTGTAACCTACTGTATTCCACAGTATTATCATGACACTCTGTTATTGAAAGTAACTTTTCTTGTCTCCATTTGATGGGTGATGTGACAACTTTGGAGTTTTAAAGTTTGTACTTTTGTTTCTTTTTGGTGTGGTGTAAAGTTCTGTATTACTGTGTGTTGTAGCTTGGACCAGACTGAATACAAACTGGGTTGGGGAAATGCAACAAACAAATTGTACTGTATGTCAATGAAAAGTGGATTTGTTTTGTATTGGAATATACAGCAGTGCAGTTCAGTTGCTGCTGTAGCCGTCCTGAGAGAAATGTGACTTAGCTTCCATACCACTAAAAGAGCTAAATCATGAATGGTGCTTGTATGTGATGTATAAACAGTGGACTGTCTCTATTGTTGATTGCTGTGACTGTGGGTAGCCTTCTAGAACTGGAGCCTTTGGAGCTTTAAGCGTTGCTCCAAAGCCTGAGCGACTGTACATGAGGACAGCTAGCAGCTGCCACTGTCCGTCACAAGGTTAACACACACAGACACACACATACACACACTGGTACACACACACATAGTGAGTGAGCTGGTCTGTGTTGAGCACAGAGCTCATGGCTGTCCCTGGCTAAGACACACGCAGACGCACACACTGAAGAAACACACCAACAAAAGTGTCCCCTGACTTGTCATGGGAATCTAACTAAATACTTATAGTGAACATGTCAAAAAGCTTTGTCCAGATGGATCATTCTAGAGCCAAGATGAAGCTTGTGGAGCCCATTTCCGTCTTCAAGATCCTCTTCCTGCTGGTTTTGGTTACCTCAAGTTATGGGATACAGAGAGGTATGTGTAGCTTCCATATATACTGGCACTCAACGAGTTTTTAAGAGTTACTTCACAATATATTGTCACAAAATGATTAAAACATATTCAGGTATTGGACACAAAAACAACATGAATTGTGTAGACAGTACCTTATTTAATTGCATCATCTATTTCTGACTGTTGTCTTGTGCTTTGTAAGTTCTACTAATGATAACAAAAAAAGTAAAGCAGGATATACAGTATGCTTTGCATGATCTTCTGTGTGTATGTGAGCACATGTGTGAGTAAACATATATTGGCCAGTAGCCTGAAAATCACAACAATGAATAGATCAGGAAAAAAATAAATATCCCAGAGACCAATTTTTAATATGGCACTTGTATGTTTCTGTCTGTAAAGCAAGATGAGTTCCCTCACATACTGAGATCACCTGTTTCCCACCGTGTCCTGCAGGGAAAAGGAGAAGGTGTTTATAGACCTACACAGTGTAAATCTGACTAAATCTATATCCTTCCTATATCCTTTTGGCAGCATGTTGTGGAGGTGGTTAGGAACTAGTCATTACCTCAGACATCTTTATTTCTCTGCCCCATATGCACCACGGCTGTGCCACTGTGTGAGCAGCCTTGACATGTACCTGTATTTTTCGAGTAACAGAACTCAGAGGCTTTAATGGATGTAATAAACCTCTCATCTATTGAACTTGATCAAAAATATTGATCATAAAAATAAAATATATCCAAAAAATGAGGAAAGCACCTCATGACTCATTAAAGACTGTATGCAGTTCTGCTGTGGCTTCAGGATTTCAGGACATGTGAGATGGGCACCATATCCAATTCTGGCACAATTTTACAGTCACATGCACAGGACCAAAGACATATAATACATGTTTTATAAGTACAGATATACAATACATGCTGGAGATTGGCTCGAGAAAACAGGTGCTGTAGATGCCGTCACATTCTTGCTGGGCTTGAAATTGTAAATGATGAAGTAAGGCTGGGTTGGCATGGTGTTGGGTTGGATTTGGCAGATGATCATACTTTACATATCAGTGATTACAAGGTTGAAAGGAATGTGGATTGTTGTTTGAAAAGCAGCTACTGACAGTGTTTTTGCAAAAGGTACATTTTCATCATACAAGGGGAAATCCATCATTGAAATATAAGACATACCTGTACTTCCACACCCACAGCAGCCTGCATTGTGTTGTGAGTAGTGGAATATATTCTCAACCCTTGTTTCAACTTAAGGCCCACCTCTGATTGATGGTTTCTGAACATTTCTGAGGACCAAAAAAACATGACAAAAAAGGAGAAAGAATAAACTAGGCTGTAAATATGTTTTATGCCACTGTCAGCTCTAGTGTAACATAAATACTACTTACCCTCAGTGAAACACTTGGGCTTGCTTCTGAAAAATAATAAGATCAAGTTATGGTGGGATGGGTTAGACACTGAGTAGCATTCAAAGCTGTTTTCAGTTTGTTCCTTGCCTTTGATTTTGTGACAGCTCCAAACAGAAATCTAATTGTCCATTTTGACAGAGAAGGATATTGACTGGAAGCCGGTTTCCAGAATGAAGCAAGGTCAACTTGTGTTTCACTTAAGAGTGAAAACATGTTAAATCATCCCTCCTTGAATCTTCTGTTCCAAAGAATACGCTGTTTTTTGAAGTCCATAATTTTGTCTGAAACCAAAAACACTGTGCTGTTTCTGCCTTGCATTGATATATTAGGGAGAGGTAGGCTAGTTATGCACAAACATTACCATTAGTGTAATGCTCAACAAAAGGGGAATGCTGCTCTTCCAGAAATGTGTTCGCTTCTTTTTGCAGTTCAAAAAGGTAAATAAGCACATATCCTCTTGAAAGCCACCTTACTTTACTGTGGTACAAGAGCTGCAAATGATTTGCCCTCTCTTGAATCTCTTTGACAACATCATGATGTATTCCTGTCACTGATGCAGCGCTGTCTGTGCACAGCACCTGTACACTCTTTCCAGTTAAGAACTTTTTCTGTGAAGTAATCATCAAGGCAGTGCATTACATTATCTGTAGTAGTTCTCGTGGGAAACTCTTTGCAAAACAGTTGATCCTTGTGAAGATTGCTGTCCCTGCAGTATCTTACAAAAACAAACAATAACACAGTATTGCTATGTCAGTCAACTCGTTCAGCTGTATGGCATACAGGCTTGCCTTAATTCTTTCCACAAGTTGGCCTTCGATGTCATTACTCACGTCAGTACTATAATTCTTCTGCTCATGGTGTCATTGGAGTGTGGTATTGACTGAATTTTGGTTGCAGCTGCCTCCCCCACTACCTTGGAGTAAGGCAAAATAAGCTCCTCTGTCATTATGGGGGGTTTCTTGCTACAAGCTACACAAGCATCGACCTTATAGCTAGCTTTCAAAGTGGCTTTTGACTGAATTGTTAATGTTGTGATGATTTTCTCTTGTGTCTGAAGTTTGTTCCTTTTCCTTAGAAAATATGTTTTTGGTTTACCAACACATCCCAGGTGCTTTGTGTTTAAGTGTCTTGGGAGTTTTGATTGTTTTTAGCGCCTCATTTAACAGGATTTCACCACATTCAGCAAACGTTGCATTTGGCTCAGCGTTACTGCCTGCCAAGATGAATCTAAGTTTGATGTATTTCCTCAACACACACTTATGAGCTTTTACTGTTGCAGGGTTGTCTCCCACATCACTTTGATGTTTAAAAAAAGATCCATTTTGTGTCACTGCATCTGAGGTAACGTAAGCTAGCTAACAGTGGTAAAACATGATGATGTGTCCTGATTGGCATGGTGACATTCAGACATAGGTGGTCATTGAAATGGTGCATTTTTTATTTATATTCATGCTTGAGCACATTTAGATATAAAAATAACTAGGTAACTAGGTAAATTACAAACAAAAAAACCTAACCATGCATCTGTGGCCCACTAGATGGCACTATGAGGCCCACCAGTTGACAATGGCTGCCATATGCTTCTATCCTATAACTTTCAGCTTGTACCTCCTACTAAAAAGGTTCCAAAGGTTAATGTTGCTGTTAATTATACAAGATAAAGTTCAATTAGTCATTGTAAACACAGGCTAACTGTTTACACAAAAACCAATCAGGTGCCTTCATGTCTAGTTCTGCATCTGCCCCCCTCTCTCCCTGCCTACTTCGCACGTGCAGTCTTCACCTGTCGTTATTGCCGGAAAAAAACAGCACACTTCTCTGCAGAACTACAGAGTTTGTGGGGGCGGGGCTTGGACAGACTCACTGACGGGAGGGGGAGCAGCGGGGTGGAACTTAGAGGAGGCAGGAGGAGGTGCTATTTTCAAATCTTGCTAACTCTCTTGCTAGCTTTACAACACTACATACCCTAGCTTTAATTTGAGAAGAGTGCAAGTAAACACATAGAATAGATGTTGATCATTATTAATCTGTTTTGCACATGCAGCAAATTAAAAGCAAGTGAAAAGGGAAAAAAAAGGCCCATAACCTTACGCGCCAGATGGTTTGTTACACAAAACCATCTGACAAGTTGTCCTTGGAAACTGTTTGGAAAAGAGCAGACGCTTTCAGAAAATACTTGACAGGTGATTGGATTAGCCATCTGTCTATCATCATCTTACTTTGCAAATTTTTGAGATTGTAAGAATCCTCATAAGATGCTGATTGGACCAAACCACCGGTAGTTTGTACACAAGCGCATATCTTGCATGATCTTGTGATGTTGTGAATCCAGCTGCCTCACAAGATAACAATGACTAGTGGTCAGCTTTCATTGTCAAGCTTTTAATCTTTCAGAACAATGAACTAGTGGCAGCATAAGCCAAAAAGATATCGAAACTATTTAGAATCGATATTTTCTGTAAAAAAATTGATGTTGTTTATAATAACCCATAGTGAACTACTGTGCTATGAGCAAGTCAGGTCTGCAAATTGTTCTCTAATACACAACATGTAAGTGAAATTGCTATAACCCCATATTCTCTTGACATAATTATTTGCAATATGTCCGTGTGTACTGAACTAGTACAAACAATGGATGACTGCTGATTCTGCTAACATCTGATCTTTTGGCCACAAGGACAATTGCCACAAGAGCAATTCTGTCTTTGTTCTTGTTAAACCACAATGAAAGTTGAAAGTAAAAAAACTTGTGTGTAGTCTGCATGATAGCGTGAGAGGGAGAGAGAATACAGTTCATAATTTGCCTCAGAGTAAGGAAAAAACCTGGAGGATAAACTGCAAATCAAAGCAAACACCAAAAGGAACCAAACGAACCAAAGGATGTTATAAGTTATGAACGGACGGCAGCCATTTAAAAATCGGGGGAGGTTTTTTCTGCAGGGATCTACAGGGTATTGGAGTAAATAAAACACAGAAAAGACACAATCAAACATTGCGTGAGAAAGATTTATTTAGAAATCATCACAGAAAAAGACATCTGCAAATTGTACTAGTTAAAAAAGACATATGGTCACCATCATGATGGATGAGATGTAGTATGCCAGCAAGTCTTCTCTTAGACTAAATTATTAAATACATGCATTGGTAAAGAACAGCAAACTAGCACAAAGGAACAGCTTTTAGCTCTTACCATATATGTAACGCTAGAGGACTTATCATTTGAATTGATGGATACAGGAAAGGCGACATTCAGCCAAGGCACGTTATACTATTGTTCAACCTTCATCACTCAGTCAGTCAGTCACAGACTTTCAAAACAAGTTTCAAAACAAAGAACCACTCACAAAGTCAACCCTGGTGAGTCTCTTGTTTGGTCTAAATAATGAGTCATGTGGCTGAGCCATAATGGAACCTTTACTGGTCAGATGTGGTCCATCTGCTCAGGCATAATATTGGCAATAAAATTGTAACACACAGAGGAGAAAAAACACATTATGTAACAAACACACTCATAAATCAAGCATCTAATAGGTTATACAATGATGCAAATACTACTATAACCTTAATATCATGGTTGTTATAGGTTATATGTTAACCATGTAAATCACAGGGTTCTCTAACCTTAACAAAGAGATAATTTGAACCCAATCTACGATATTTTCCTGAACCTAACCAAGTGATTTTTGTGCTTAAACCAAATCAGACCTCATTTCTTGACCATAGCATTGTTACATCATAAAACATCTTTTTTTTTTTTTTTTTTTTTTTTTAACATCGATTGGTATTGATTTTGGAAAGCAGAGACAAATGATGTCCTGCTGGTTACTGCCAATCGGGGCACCATATTAGAAACTGCTCTTATGTGTTGTTCTAGAGCGCACATGGTCAAACAACCTATTTGGTCATTTCATTCGGGGGACTTGTGTTTTTTCCACCTCAAAGATGTGTTAGCTACTTTTAAAGGGAATTGTTATTCTACCAAACATATTATTTTAGCTTAAATCTAATGTATATAATAAAATGACATTAAAAAAAACCCAACACAAAACAATGATTGATTATCTGTGGTTTCTCAGCCTATTCCCTGGAAATAGTTTACTAGTTTTTAAAATTATGACTAAACTGTAAACTGTTTTTTTTGTGTGTGTTTTTCACAACTGTACCATAACTTATTGAAACTAACTGAGAAACTATCAATGACAGATTTTTTTTACCATGTTTGATGAAAAAGATCACCAGGGTCAACTGGGAACAGAATTCGGCTCTGGAAATTTTCATCTGGACCAGCCCCACACACACATATTTATGAGTTGCATAAAGCAACATCAGCCTATTTATAACATATTGGCGAAGCAATATGCATCAAGTTCACACCTTAACAACAGGTGTACTTAAAGGGTTTCATAAAACAATGTGATAAATAAATAACCGAGAAATAGCCCAGAGGACCTCAAAAGGCTCACTTAGGATTGTATTATTGTGTTAATTGATATGGGCAACCCAGCTCGTGTAGCATAACGATCTGTAGCCTCACAAAACACATATGACAATCATTTGTCATAAATGTAGTCTCAGACTAAATGCAATGCTGTCATCATGAAATAAAATAGCAAATCTTAATTTTCATACTAGACAAAAGCTTTCATATGATGATCTGGAAATGTGAGACCTGTTTATAGTCAGACATTGATCTGATGCAATCCTCACATCAGACACAAAAGTCAAGATTTCATGCCATGACACTATGTAAATGTTCATTCACTGCAATTGGAGATTGCATGTTTTGCTTGTCCTCAGCAGCTGCCTCCTCTTCTTGCCCCTGCTCTTCACTGGAAACAACCTGCTCATCTGTCCGACTCTTTCCTCCTCCTCTTCATTGACTGTTAATGTTATCAATGCAGCTAGACATGCTAACGCTAACAGGATTTTGCATAGCAGTGGAATCAATATTTTGAATAAATATGTTAACTTTTTGTAGCATCAATTTCAAGATTTTTTTCTTTTTCTCTCTGACTTTTTCCGCTCCACCTTTTCATTTTTGGGACCTTGATCCATTTGTATAAACAAACTCCGCTTTTTCTGTCTTGTTTGGTTACTTCCCGCTTGACCTCTGACATTACTGTACTTAGGCACAGCAGTGCCAGCAGTTTTGAGCTAAATGCTACAGGCTAACATGTGGATGCTTACAGCATGTTTACAATCAATGTATTCGTTCTTTAGATTGTATAAAATGACTTAAAGCAGGTACTATAATGAGATATTTTCACCTTAGTTTGACCTTGGCTGAAATTGTACCTCAGTGCTTGAAACCATATGTTTTGACCTCATATCAGGCTTTCAGTTTGATTTACAGTAGCCCCCTTTTCATCACTCATCCAAGACTCAAACAGAAGCAGTGACATGGGATTAAGGGTGGGGATGTGCACTGTTTGTTTTCCAGCTATTGTGAAATCTTCATTTCACAAGAGACAAAACAAATTTAATTTAAACCCTAAGCCTTTCTTTTACCCTCCTTTCTTTCTCTACTTTACTTCCCAACCCATCCCCTTGTTATTTTTCTTCTCTCCTGTTTTCTATTTTGCCTCTACCTCAGTTCATACAAAGTTTAAAGCAACCCTGATGTCTCTGATCTGACTATATAAAAAGTTGCTTCTCCACCCCGTGCTCATCTTTCTTCCCTTTCATCATGTCTTTTCTTTGTTTTTACTCCCTTGCTCATTTTCTCCTCCTAAATATATTTTCCCTGAAAGAAAAAAATAAATATTGGACTATCTTGCTAATACTTAGGTGCTTTCTCTTCTACCCTTGTCTCACTTTGTCTGAATGTCCTTCTTCATGACTGAAACGTTACAACTGTAGCCTACTGTATGAGTGAAATAAATATATCCTCTTTACTCTGGATTCACTTGGTTTATATAATGAAACAGAAAAGGTGGTTCTAATAATTTGCATATTCAGTGTACACAAAATAGGTAATATATCCACTTTTCTTTTAATACAGCCCATCGGTTGAAATAGGATAGTAGAGAACAGCCTGTACATTGGCTATGAAGCTCTGATTGTTTAATCAAAAAGTTGCGGGGTTAGGGTTAGGGTTGCTTCAACTTCTGCCTAAACACAGAAATGAACCTGTAACTAACAAACCTTTACAACTTTAAAGTTCAACAATTACATACACTTGTTGAAACATTGACAGCCCCAATTGTCATTTTTTCACTGTCCTCTTTCACCTCTAATTCTTTCTTTCTTTTCCTCTTTCTCATATGACATTGCAAAACCCCAAAATGCTTCAGATGTCATTTCTGAAAAGATGCAGCGGTGTACACTTCTCTGAATAAGACTGCATGACCAACATTTTAACCCATTCTAAAATGCCAAACTTGAGCATTGACAATTTTTCTTATTGCCTGCACAATGACCAAACACTTATTCATCTCATTGGCAGCATTCAATGCATGTTTATAGAAAAAAATACTGTATGTCTGGCAAAAGGTTATAAGATATTCTAGCTAAATGTTTTTCCATGTGTCCTTTTTTCCAAATAATGGGCTTATTGTTGTGTAACAATACTGCATGTTTTCTTTGTATGTTCTCTGCCTAGCACCTCGTATCATCACCTTATTAGAGACAGTGGATGTACTACTGGATCACAATGCCACCTTCATCTGTGAGGTGGAATCACGTCCTCCTGCTGACATCACTTGGATCAAGAATAACCATCCAATAATGTAAGTGAGCAGAGTCTACTCGTGCAGGTTAATTAAGGAATATACCTTTATATATCTTTATTTTGGCTAAATATATAATGCATCTTGCTCTTTGTCACGCAGGTATAATTGATCTCATTATGCATATCTAATACATTCATGAAATTACCTGCGAATGCTGTGTTGTTGGTTTTCTTTGTTTGTTTTTTACTTTTCTTTTTTTGGAGTTTCTGTACAGCAGTTAGTGCTCCTTTTACCCTAATCAATGATGGCTATCATTGTTATGATTGTCAAATAGTAATAAATCAGTAATTGCTGGCTGCTAAACTTTGTCATCACAACACTAAAATTAAAAATGGCTAATAGCTGCTAAATTACAACATCATAAGGTGTATGGAGTATGGCCATTACAAAACTAACAAAACAAAATAATTGAACAACTATTATTTAGCTTCTAAGCCACAAGGCTACAGCTCAGCGATGAGAAGTCAATAACATTAACTGTAGGTTTTTTGCCAACAAAAGGTGAACTAAAATATCAGCAGTGTCAACATGAGTTACCAGCTTTGAATAAAAATTTAAAATCTGAAAAAAATTGATACAATATTGAAAACACTAACAGCTAGTTTTGACCATCTCAAGACTCACATAAGATGGTAAAACAACAACACAATGCTAACATCTGCAAAAACTTAATTTTCAAAGACAAATAAACGTTCCCATTGGGTTCAAGTACATGTTTTCCCCTGAAGCACAAACAAACTGGAGAGCATATTTTCTGGAAAAATGAAACCTCTTCTAGCCATGCATAATTTACTGCTGTATATGGTAAGAAGTTAACTGGTCCCTTCATCCTCCTTTTTTGTCCAACCAGGTACTATGACCCGCGGTATATTACCAAGGAGCAGGGACAGATGCTTATCATCCCTCATGCAAAAGAGTCGGACAATGGAGAATACTGCTGCCTTGCCACTAATGGCATTGGAGAACCAGCCAAGAGTTGTGGAGCTCTGCAGCTAAAGATGAGTATGTTTGCTTTCTTTAATGGTTACAGGACTGGAGTTCAGTCCATCTGGATCTACATGATCAGATGTTGCAGTTGGCAACACATTGAGACAAATGGCTAAACCACTGTTTCTTGCCTCTTGTCTTATGTGCCTCTCCATCAGAGCCACAGATCAAACGCCACCCAACTAATGTAACCCTTTTGGTTGAATCTAAAGCCGTGTTGCCTTGTGTTACCCTTGGCAACCCCAAACCAGATGTCACCTGGTTAAAAGATGATGAGCTTATTAAGGTATGCACCTCTTTACTTGAATGCATAAAACAACAACAGCAACACATTTTTGAAAGGTTTCCCAGTGAAATGGAGTCATTCAGAGACTTACGTTTAGTTTAGTTGTTAGACCTAGGAAAAACTAGGTTCTAATGATGTTTAGAAATCAATCATATCAAAGAAAAAAAAAAGGAATCATTCCAACAAATATTGTCATCTCTCTCAGGTCAGTGATCGTATTACCATTCTCGACTATGGTGCATTGAAGATCCATAACATACAGAGGGAAGATGCTGGACAGTATCGCTGCGTGGCCAGGAATAGCTTTGGTTTGGCCTTCTCCAAACCTGTCACCATAGAAGTACAGGGTATGTACTTCTACCTTGTTTCAATATCCACACCAATGTTTTTCATGTTACTATTCCTATGCTTTGTGGATATATATATCTCTAAAAATATGTACCCATGATATAATTAGGACCACTGGTTCTCCTCAACAGCTCCAAAAACATGCTTAATATGGTTTTCTCAGCTTGATACTACTTACACTTTAAAAAAAAACTTATTTCACAAGTCCATTACAAAAAAATAATGCCTTACTTATGGTTTCAGTGACCCCAGCTATAAAACATTAAACACTGAATACAATTCATTTTCATATGCTCTGTGATTGGACTTGAAAGTGTTTTGTATGCAGTACCACACCATTTCAACTACTTTGGGTGATTAGACCTTGGGCCTTTCTCAATAACAAGTTTGGACTCGTGTACTTGGAAGTTTGTACTTTACAAGTTTGACTCAGAATTATGAACTTCTGATGTATCCTCGATTTAAAAAAAAAGGGGGTACAAGTACACATCTGGGCATTTGGTCCATACTTGGCTAGATGTGGACAATGAGGAACAATGAGGAAGTAAATCCAATATAAACAAAACAAAAAGGTTAATGGTCTCCATATACTATATGTACTGTACATCTACTGTATGTGTATTTATCCCTCTCTATACACTGTGTCTGCATGTGGTTTGTGTACATTTCCAGCTCCAGCACGAATCCTGCGAGTTCCCAGGGATAAAAGTGTAGTGTATAACAGCCAGATCTCTCTGGAGTGTAATGCCACAGGAAATCCAATCCCCACCATCACCTGGCTGGAAAATGGGGATACTGTGAGTGCTCAGGTTCAGTGTGTGTTTGAGTGTGAGTTTAAACCAATCTGAGTTTCTAAGAGGCCATTACTGATAATGTTTTACTGATGAATCTCTATGAAGGAATTGGGGAATTAATTTTATCAAAGCATCAATTGATCCCTTTCTGCCTGTTCCCTGTGGCTTCTCATAAACACTTGTGATCTCAGCAGGAATATTCTAGTCTCCTTCACAGTGCTTGAGTTTGGCTCAAATGTCAGTCAACACAGCCAACATCAGAGAAATTGTATCACATTGCTGACATTGTGACACATTGTCAACTGCACAGCCTCATATAATGGGAAAGCTGTGACAATAAGAGACCTAGCCCAACCTCTTCAATCTGCATACAAATAACATGACTTTTACACTTTGAAATGTGCAGTGCATATGCCAAAGTCTAATTTTGCAAGCAGGTGATATGCCAGTCCTTTCCAGGGAATTGACCTTAATATAATGTGACTTTCATTTGATTTATAATGTGTTCTCTTATTAAGAGGAGTCAGAGTGTATGTATGTGTAAGGAAAGATCATGGATTAGTTTAAAATAAGTACAATATTAAGGTTAGGGGGATCATGGTCATAAATAAAAAACAGAAAAACAATGTTGACTCATCCATCCACCATGACCTCCTCCCTGTGTGAACTTTGCCAGTCTAATAATGTCCCTTGATTTCCTCCTTAAACGTTAACACATGTCATTTTGGAGCATTTCCTATCGTGTTTCTTGGGAGGACAAGCATGTCTCTCTGCTGTCAATGTAGCTCGATCACCAAAACAATTACTTCAAAGCGAATAATTTATAAGTTGTTATATGTATGAGCAAGGGCAAATACGGTAAGGACATTGGGAACACAAATTCACACACACACACACACACACACACACGCACACACACACACACACACACACACACACACACACACACACACACACACACACACACACACACACACACACACACACACACTCACACACACACACACTCACACACACACACAGTATACTGTAATTGTAATTGACACATACAAGAAATTACCTACTTTGTCTCTTTATCCTTCACTCTCTCATTCTGTCACACTCCTCTTCAAACACACACACACACACACACACACACACACACACACACACACACACACACACACACACACACACACACACACACAAACACACACACACTCATTCACACATGCACACACATACACAAAGCAGTTAATGCGTTCAATGATTGGCTGTGGGATCAGTGATATAAACAGCAAAGGAATTCTCATTATGGTGACAAAGGATTAAAGAGATTGCCTTCCATTTAGCCAGCATTATCAGCTGTAATTGGGTTGTTTTATAGAGGGAGCGGAAAACCGTGTATCACCGAGGTTCTTAGGGTCTTATGGTGATTAATGCTTTGTGGGAAGTGGTGACTCGTGATTTGAAAGCTGTGGCTAGATGTTCCGACAGTCCATCTACAGTGCGTTACAGATTCAGAGAGGACTTAGATCATAAGAAGCACATAGACAAACAATATAACTGAAACAAATTTAGTGATCCAAGTGTCCAGATGTTTTGAGTCCAATAATCTAATAATTATGTTCTAACATGTGAGTCATTGTGATGGATTGGATTTACATGATAACTGTTACAACCACATGCAATGCTTTTTTGGGACAGAAGAAGAAATTACTCATGGCTCATGCCAAGTGCTGAAGAGTCTTTTATTTTCCAGAAAGTGCAAGTATGTAACTTTAGTTAAACAAGAGGACCATGTGTGCTTGAACAGCTAAGTCCTCCACTTGAGAAAGAACTATGCTCTATTTTAATTGGACTATGAAATTGAAACCTTTTTTCCTTCTAAGATCAATACATTTGTTAACAGTTTGTGCAGAATTATCCACCTCTGTGACCCCATGTGCTTTTATGGGGCATTGAACAATTATGCTAAAAAACTCAACTTAAAAATTACACTTAACAATACCTCATTGGCTACTGACCTGTACAACGAAGATCTTTTAAAATCATGGTTATGAGATTTCATACTTGACCACTTAAAGTTTGTTAAACAAGACTTTTTCCAAAACATCAGACATTTTTCACACATGCCACTGCGGGCAGACATAGACCACATAATGTCTGGGTATTTAATAGACTTGGGTGCTAGCTACAATGTGATTACAGGCCCATAATGCTTGTAAATAGTATGCATGTTTGTGTGCTGATTTAAAATGACTGTGGGAGCTGCGTTTCTGGCAGCTTGTTGAGGTCATTTATTTCAGCAGGGCTCGATAGAGCAGGTCCTAAAAACAGGCAGCGTTAAACACGACTTCAAATATAGACACGTTGCACAGCAATGCCTTGAGTCTCTCTCTCTCACACACACACACACACACACATACGCACGCGCACGCACACGCACACGCACACACACACACACACACACACACACACACACACACACACACACACCTCTTATATCTTATTTTTATATTAAGTGTGAATACAGAATCTAATCTGGCTACATCAGCAGCATGTGAACACCAAGAAACGTTAACATATTTTAAATGATGACACATATTTATACCGTAGTAATGACAAGCACATACAGTGTATACACCAAATTTTATCAACTCAACACCCATGAGGCTACAAAAATAAGCTGTCTATGAACAATTTACAGACAATTAATCAATCCTATTTCCAGGTGCATTGGTAGTGTGTGCTCTGATAACCACACACACTACCTGACCAGCCCCAGCTGGCAAACAGTCAAGGTTAGGAACTAAGTGAATATTATTGTGGACCATAAAGGCCATTAAATGACAAACATGATTTTTTAGCTGCTTGTGTTCTTTTTCCTCCAAGGGGCCAAGAAAGAAAGATTAATTCATTTTAGAGTGTCATCTTCCTTCCATATGATGGCAATTCTTTTCTTTCTCTTTGTTTTTTGTCAATGTTATTTTTTACAGATCTCAGGCTCATCAGTTGATGAGACCTTGGTGGGAGAGGTGATCCTGTCCGTTCTGAGAGTGACGGTAAATAAGCCGGCTCTGTATACATGTCTGGCCTTCAACAGGCACAGTGCCGGAGCCAACACTGTCAAAGCAACAGCTAGAGTCACTGTCACAGGTGGGGATGTGATTTCTCAATTCCAAACTCAAATTTAAAAATTCAGTGTCACATTAAAGAAAAAGCTGACAGCTATAGACTGCAGCTTTTGTGTTGCATTTGTTAGGGGGCTGTTACCGCTTTGCCTTGTGTTATGTTAGCTGCCAGTTATATTAGTTGTGCTTTGTGTGGCTTCAGCTGTTTTTTGTCTGCCCCATTTGGCTGATACTCCTCAGCCACACCCACCCTCACACCTACCCCACCTAAAAAAAAACATACGCATCCTTTGTTCCCTGACCACACACACTCCTTCCACCTGGTTGTTTTTCAGTCTCCTCACACATAGCTGTAAGTTGGTGAGAGGAGCATCATGGTTCGTTTTGTCCTCCTACCAAGACTGATTTTTATTTGTTTGCCTCCCTTTGTCTGTCTGTCTCCCTTCTACTCCTCTCTCCTCCTGCTTGTCCTCCTTCAACCAACATCTTCTGGATTTTGCCAATTTCCTGTAGACTGGAGGTAAGAGAAATGGTCTGTGACTAAATATCTATGAAGCGTTCTTTGCTTAATTTCTTTACCTTTTGCTTTATCTTCCTCTATGACAATATGTGAACACATGTGGAAAACATTATATAATATAGCCTACTATGTGTATACAGTACATTTGCATAAATCTACGATTTACAGTCCATCACTGCAACAATCCATTTTTCATTCGTTTATACAGAAAAGATCCAAGTAACTTAAATCTGAATAATTACACACCCCTTTGTCTGTCACTATATTTTATGTGGGTACTATAACCATCTGTGTTTGCACTGTGTTTGAAGAGGCTAAGTGATGTTTCTTCCTTTGGGTGTGCTGAAGCTTATATAAATTTTAGCTATGTCAATAAACCTGTTATTAAGAAAGAAAGCCGGTCTCTCAGTCACCCATATGGTGTGAGTTGAAGTTGAACTTTGCTGAACCGTAACACAACCCCAGTTACCACATGTGGACCATGTATTGTAACTACAAAGAGACAGAGGGGATAAAAGTGAGACAGAGATAGGTAGGACCATGCTGCTCTGGATGGGGGCATTGTCATCCTGGATGATACCACTCCCATCAGGATAGTTTGACCACTTTTTTTGAACCACTAAATTCTGAAATTCATGTGCTTTAATCTTTGTAATGTGGTTCATGCACTCCAACCCCACTAAAATATCTCCCTCTCTATGTAACTGTCACTGGACTGTTCTTGCTCACAGTCTGATTATATCCTGGATTGACATTCTCAGTCACCTAAGGAAGAGTTGTTCTTCTGTTTTTCCTTACATATTGCAGTAATGCATGAGCATCACGTGTCATCAAATATGTGTTGTTGACAACAATGTCTGACCTTGTTTACTGATGTCTTTCCCGTAGCTCTAAATGCAAATGTCACTTTAGTCTCTGTTCCTTATGAAACAGCAGCCAGTTGAACAGTTTTTATGACTCAAGCTCCTGCCATCCATGCCCCAACAATCAACTCTCTTCTGAACTCACTTAAATCTTTTCCTCTTGCTATCTTGGAACAAAATCAGAATCAGCTGGGCCTGCTCTGCATTTTCATACATGCCACAGAGCACAGAGGCATCTGTATTTGTTATGTTTCTCCACTCATTTCTTCAAGTTTTTCCTTTAATTTGTCACAAGTCTGTATTTTGCAGGAGATGTTATCTGAGTTTCTGAGGTGAAAATGAAGAAAGAGAGAGTGGATTGTCGACATAGGCTAGATTTTACATGATTTGTAAACTCATGACCACATCTGGACCATATATTGATCGTATGTAGAAACAGAGAGAGTGTCATGAGGAAGGTAGATTTACAGCTTAGCTTTAAGTGTAATGGTTTGATTTAAACCTTACTGAAGCATCAGCCTCCCCAAGAGGCAACATCTGGAGTTTGTGAGTGTTACTGTGCAGACATTAGAATAGAAAACTGGAGTGAAGGCTGTCAGACAGGCAGACAGACAGACAGACAGACAGGCAAGCAGGCAGGCAGGCAGGCAGGCAGGCAGGCAGAAAGACCAAATATGTGCAGCAAATGTGGAACAAATGTGGAAGCTTAAAAGCCAAAAAACAAGCAGGCAGGCAGAGTGGGAAACAGATAGCAGGAACAGTGGGAGTCAGGTACACTGACATACAGGTTTACAGCATGTACAACTGATCTGTTCAATCTAGGGGCAGCAATGACATCCAAGAGGCAGGCATAAGAGCTCATAAGAGCCTTCTGCAAGCGTTTTCATGATCAACATCTGGATGATGTTAAAAAAGATATTTCAGGGACTGCTGCTGTACACTAGCCTTTTGGCTAACCCAGGTACATTTACGTTTGCTTAAATGTTGATTAATGTACATTGTCCCTTTTCCAATAAAATTAAAATATAATTAAAATTAAAACAAATTGAAGTTGAAAGACCACTTATTACTTTTTAGAGCACATATTAATTAACTTTCTTCTCCATGTGGTTAGAGGTACCTACTGTAAATGTCAGTGGCTAACATACTGCGTTTACAATAAGATAAGATATTCCTTTATTAGTCCCACAATGGGGAAATTTACAGTGTACAATACTTATGAGAAATTCTATAGGAGGCAGCCTAACAGATTTAATGTACACTTCATACAATTGTCTGCCTTCCTTGAAAACTCATCCACTATATGCAAGTCAGTTATTAAGCATGATAAGTAATCTAACTTTTGATATGTTGCTCATGCTTCCTATCACACAAAAACGATCATCTAAGTTGACTTTCTTACATCATGGCTATACTCACACCTGCTTGTTGTCTGTACAAATCAAATCAATAACAAAAAAGATTAGCCATACAAGGTCATAGCAAAGTTCCCAAAAAAATTACAGTAATATATTAGTAATCTAAATAATTTCACATAAATGATTTACTTACTAATGCCTTTCTCTCTGCATGAGACACTTAGGCCCTGTTTACACCTGGTATTAACATGTGTCTTGGATGATCTGGGCACGTGGCTAGTGCTAAATACAAGTGTAAATGACCACCAAGATGCATTGTGATCCAATCACTCAAACCACTTGCTGAGGTGGGCTGAGACACATTAGACCACATATCTTTTGTAGTGTAAACGCTAATGCGTCTTGATGCGTCCCCAGCAAGTACCTAACTGTGTTATCTAGGAGGAAACTTTGCAAAACATATACAAGATGTATTCTAGCAGTACACTTATTTACTCCACTTATAAAGTGAAGGTCTTTTGAATTACATTCTGTATTGTGTTGTTGACAGTGAATGACTGAGGGCAGCTAAATTATGCTCATCTTTGTGCTTTGAATGTTAAAAATGAAAACATACTTAAAACATGAGATAGGAAGAGAGTACAAAGGGGTATACATAAAGAAAGGTTGATATACAAAGGAAGGAATTATAGACATATGTGTATATTAATGTGTGAATATTTATCTATGGGTGCCTCCTTCCAGCAGACTCTATCAGGGCTACTGCAGTGCGTATCGAGGAGACGTTTGCCGCACCATTCTGCGAGACGATTCCCTCGTTTTCTTTAACACCTCCCTCCCGGACCCTGAGGGCACACAGGAGTACCTGGTTCAGAGTTGGTGGAAAGAGCTAGAAGGAATCAGTATGCTGTGTAGTTCTGAAGTACGCTCACTGATCTGCCACACCTCCTTCCCTGACTGCAACCTGTCAGGGTTAGGACCTGCACCTAAACCTGTCTGCAGGTAGCATATGTTTCTCTTTGTACTTCTCACTTGTTCACTTAGCTAAAGGTAACTGAATATAGGGTCTCTTGAAAAGACAAATAATGGGTTTCAAAAAAGAATGAAACGATGAAATGGTTATCATTTGTGTTTTGTATTTTTTTCCCTTTCACATCAGGGAACACTGCCTTGCAGTGAAGGAGCTGTACTGCCAAAAGGATTGGTTATTACTACTAGAGGGCAGCAGTGCAGGCCAGTCTGGGCCCAGTATGCTGCTGCCCAACTGTCAGGCATTACCAAGCCTTCTCACAGACCCTAATGCTTGTACACATGTCCCTTTTGTCGGTAAGATATCCTTTAATACCCCTTGCTGGAATGGAAAATTAGAAGCATAACAATAAATGTTACATGTTGTGTTTTCTTTTTTCTTGGTGGGAAAATCCTGTATAGTATTTTAATTAGTAGATATAATGTTAAACAGTGGTACAGAAGAAGAAGAAAAAAAAAATACAATGTATCAATCAGAATCACTTTATTTCACCAAGTATGTAACACATACAAGGAATGTGACTACATGTACAACATGTAACATATTACACAAACCCTAGACAAATATTTAAGACATAAAGCCTGAGTAATGTTTCTGTGAAAGACACAAACAGATTGAAGTATTCAACTTCAGACTAACTTCATGTTATGTCTTGCATGTTTTTAGTTTAATGTCTTTAATGTGTAGAATCTGTTAACTCTAAGATTCAATTCTGTACTGCAGAAACAGCTTGAGCATGAGAAAGAAAATGGGGCAAATTTGAAAGAAAAAACATGAGTTGGCTTGGTGCAGTTACTTGTGTGCTAAGGAGCCAAATAACGACTGGCCTGCTACACTACGGGTCACTCATACTGATGAGGTCATTAAAAGAGTGCAGCTGAACTGAGCCAAAATATACAGCTGTAGGTGTGTGTGTGTGTGTGATCTAGGCATAGTAGTTTTTGTTTGCTCTGTAATATAATCGTATCTGTACTGTATTTTCTCTGTAATATAATCTTATCAGTACTGAACTGATCTTCAGTGTTGTATTGATTTTTCCATGATATATTTTTTCTACATTTTTGATTACTTAATAACTGTGCTTCCTCTTAATATTTACTATATATAATATTTAATCTTTATTTTTCCGTATTTCAGATATCAAGAAAGATCAAGTTACAAGTAAGTGTTACAAGTGTTAATGTTTGGATTTGGATATTGTAAATTGTACTGTTCATCCAGTCAACAATAACAATCAGAGTGATGAAAAACAAAGCCTTTATCCATATTGTTTGGTCTCCACAGGAACTTGTTACATTGACAGAGGGCGTTTCTACCAAGGCAGCACAAATGTGACAAGGTCTGGGAAACCATGTCAGCCGTGGAGCCAGCAGGTACTAGACTGCATGTACCGTATGTGTGTGTACAGTATGCTATACATCACTGCAAAGGTTAATTGTTTAACATATCAACTTAAATACAACTAAATGGCCATATAAATAGATTACTGAGTAAACTGCATTAGTCACACTAAGGCAAGATGATGGCTGATTGATATGCTTTTAGGATTTTATCAAAAAGGTTTTTTAATGGTTCTTCTAACTCCAAAAAGACAGAAAATGTCTGCAACCTAAATTTGTGATGCATACATAACGTTTATCGTCACAACGAGAGTGTGGAATTTGTTTAAAAATTGTATTACTTGCTTTTGGGAGTGTCCTCATCTCAATTACAGCTCCATCATTGTGTCAACTCTACACACTGTAAAAAAAGATTTGCGGTGTTAGTCAGATTATTCTGAGTGAACTCATTGCCCATTACAACAAAGTAAGTTGATTTACAACTTCAACTTGGAAAAAAATACTTGAACTCTGTTCAATTAAGTTCAGAAAATATGTCAGCTTTGGCATTATATGTCACTGGCATGTGCCCGTAATATATGACGTCATGGTCCTATGATGCGCAGTGTTGCACACTCTGAAATTCATCAAAGAAGTTGGCCACCATCTTCTGCAGAGCTGGAACCAAACCATTGTTATCAAGTAAGTACATTTAAATTTAATCTAATTAGTTCATCAGGAAACAATGCAATTTAATCATCTAGTCTCTGTCTCAGACAGTCCGTCACCACAACTTTTGATGCATATTAGGGTTAGGGTTCGGGTTAGTCATGTTTAGGCTAGCTAGCTAGCCATGGGTTGGACAATTGTGCTTAGCTAACGTCACTCACTACACATTTCATCTGATTAGAGATGACTGGTTAGTAGGGAATAGTGGATGTAATGTGTTTATAATTAATAATGAATTAACTGAATTTTCTTATTGGGTATCTAGCTGTCCATCAGATGTAATATCTTCACATGATAGGCTGATCACACAGACACTCCTCTCCTCCATTCCCCTGCAGTGCACTCATTTGCGCCTCTCTTGCTCTGTTTCTACGTCTGAGAGCAACTCAATCTCAGTCTAGAAGCAGTTGTTTAAAACATACCAGGTCGATGCTCATTTGTTAACATGGCAATAATGTTGAATTTCTTTTGTCAAATAAACATCTACCTTACAATAATCTGTGTACAGGGATAGCAGCTGCTTGAAGGTGGCTGTTTTCTCCTACATGATCAGAAGGGAAGGGGAGGGGTGGTATTAAGTTTGTTGCAATCTGCAACCCCACCACTAGATGCCACTGAATCCTACACACTGGACAATTAAAAAGCGCCTTTGTAATTGTTGATATCCGTTTCTTTTAAAGGCCAAGCTGCCCCCAACATGCACCAGTAAAAGGTCATGTAACACTTATTTTGCTTGAATAAAGACTCATTAGTACATTCATTGTGTGACTATCTTGTTGTTTCTAGCACTTCTGTTTCTGGTCTGTCCTTCGAATGAAAAGACAGCTCCCATAATCAGTTTTGCTTATGTTTTTGCAATGTAATCAGTTGTCATTCAATTGAGATTTATGATCGAGTAGGTTCATTTTCCAACAAACTGAACAGTGTCTGCATGTCCGGATAATCAAATCTGATTGCGGAACCATTTCTTTTTTAGAGAAGAGTACTTATTTTACTGTGTTTTGTGCTGCTAAGTTAATTTTTTCTTTTTTTCTGAACAGAATCACTTTAGTACAGTGTGTGGCCACTGCCCCTCGATGAGGTGGTCCTGTAAGTGCCATAATTTCAACTCCCCCAGCTAAAGTACACTAATTGTCCATTACAAAGTGAAGCACTGTCATCAAGCAAGGAACTCTCCTCTTCCCTGTGTCTATGCAGACTGTGTTTACTCCTTCAGGTCTGAATCATCTCTGAAAAAACATTTAAGTAGAGACCACAGTCAAACCTGTTCAAAGTGGGTGACCTTAAAGTTAAATTGTGAACTGTGCAATTTTTCAGAGACTTGTAGCAATACACAGTATTTTGTGCATCTTAAAATACACACACACACATTAAGGAAACTGAAATGTCCTTTTAAAGACTAAAATTTACCGTCCAGTGTATACATATGGATTAAACTGATGTAATGTCACTGCACTAAAATTATGTCACTTCTTCATATATATATATATATATATATATATATATATATAGATAAGGAAGAATCCTTCTACATTCCTGAAGATGTGTGAGGTAAGCAGCAAAATGTAATTCAAGAAGACCAGCTCACAATGAGCAGGGTTGAACTTGTCATTTCATGCGTTCTCTGTGTGTATGCACTATATGGCAAAGCATCTCTAAAGTAAACATTTGTTTTTGCATGAAGCCATCAGATCCCGAAGAGGATGTCATCAAGGGAATGCTGATTGGAATACTTTAAGCTGTTGAAGATGTGAAGGAACCCACTCTGGCTTCCTACAGTGATGTCGCCCTTGTGATTCAGAGGAGGATTATCATATGTCATCTGGGTGATGTACCCAATGCTTTTGTGAATCAGATGGGATTGCTGAACATGCTGAACCCTGATTATCCAAAAGACTTGGGAATTGGGTTGTTCACTCAAAGGGTATTAAATGTTTTCATGTTCTGACTGATCTCTGTTGCTTTATTTGGAGGAAATGTGTCTGTGATATACTAATTTGTATTTTGTGTTGTAGAGCAACTATGAACAGAGTGGACATTTGAGTCATGTTTGAAGTATGTTTAGACACAGACTCAGAAATAGAAAAAAACATACAAAAGTGCTTACATGTGCAAACACACACACACCTACACACACACACACTCCCTGTGGCCCTAAAGCCCCTTTATGTTTTTATGGCTGTGCTCAGTGAGAAGGTCTGTTAGGGTGAACAGTTACTGCTCTCCTGTGCAGTGTGTGTGTGTGTGTGTGTGTGTGTGTGTGTGTGTGTGTGTGTGTGTGTGTGTGTGTGTGTGTGTGTGTGTGTGTGTGTGTGTGTGTGTGTGAGAGAGTGTGTGCCAGGTCAGCAAAAAGGGAGGGACTCATGATGTCACATCCTGCCTCTGGAAGCAATTAGCTTTCACACGCATATGCTGCACAGACTCCATCACCAACACACACACACACACACACACACACACACACACACACTAGTGTTCACTCACTAATACATGTGAAATCAAGAGAACATTTGCTCTCTAATGCTATTCACAAATAACAGCACATTCTCTTTATTTTATCTCCTTTTCTCTCTCTTTTTTACACTTTGAGTTGACAAATACAGTTTTTTTTCCTCCTTAATACACACCCAAAGCCATGTGCACATGAGAGCACTTATGGTAATGACTGAAAGTGATACTACAACTAACATCCTCTCTCATTGAGATAGAAAGATGTACCGACATGTACACAAAAATGCATTGTCTTTGCACACCAGGGGGATTATTATGAGCTTCATCACCCTGTCTCTTTCAACAAACAAAAGCTGAGAACACGTGACATGATTTACTGTAGTGTCTCCTTCTACACTGGTATGGAGCTTTGTTCCTGTCTTTATTGAAGAGCATGTACTTTTAATTTGAGAGCATGATTTATTGATTTCACATTCAGAATTTGTAATTCTTTCACTCAAACTCTGCCATCGCAGTCAAATAACCCCTACTTATGTGTAGATTTGCTCTGCTTCTGCTCATACTGTATGCTTGAAATCGTATATATTGTTATCTGCACAGATTTCCTGCTCCAGCTTCAACCTGTCTCCCCACACTAAGGCAGCTTTCTCTGCTCATGAAAAATCTCTTCTCAGATTTATCCTTTGCTCTTGAATTTTTTTGTACAATAACCCTGTCAAAATTCTCAATCAATTGAAGGCAAGGTGTATTGTTGACCAATGAAGGGATCCCTGCCTCCTCACAGGAGTGTTTGCTTTAGTTCTTTAGAGCGTCCCGTATGGGCAGTTACCCTTTAACCGGGTTCCTCCACTCCCGCCCTCCTGGGCTTTATTAAATGCACTTCTTTTGCCTTCTTATACAACTTTCAGAATAAAGGGACAGTTAAATACCGGCGCCCGTACTTTTTAGGGGGTACTCACACTAGGCAATCGTACCATGCCCAAGCACGTTTTCCCCCTAAAATCCGGATTATTTGGCTAGTGTGAGTGCAAGTGTACCTTGCTTGAGTACGGTACACTTCCCTGGTACGGTACGGTTGGAAGAGGTGTGCTTAGGCACGGTACACTTGGTCACGCATGCGCACCATGGATTAATATTTTTCCCGAAAATAAGACATTTTAAATGCCGGGAACAGAAGCCAATTTTCCAGGGAATCCCGGGAAATTGATGATTTTTAAAAGGCAACACTAGCTGAGCCCTTGTCAGTTCACAAGCAACACTAAATTCAACGTGGAGACATTATGCATATATGGGTTCCCAATCCGACCATTTTTTGTGTATTATTGTATCATTAGTAAGGCAAAAGAACTCAATGTATGTCCATCGACATTATAATGAATAGGCTATAGGCTAAATATTAGTTTGCATCCAGCGTGCTGCGTGGACTTCATTACATCTGCTGCCCCGCGGCTACCACAATTATGAAATGGTATATTTATTGTCTGTGACTGCGACCTTCATAAAAGTAATATTTTACAAATCTGCATTATATAAACTAACGAAATTCGTTAAAGTAAGTCATTTGGCGACTTCTAAGTCATTAAACTAAGTCTTACTTTTACTGGCGTAAAGAGTTGAATCAGGACGTCAAGTATCTAGTACTGCATACTACACAGGCATGACTCAGAAGAACAAGCTTTCACTTTTTAATCATAATGCGTTGTGTTAATTGATCGGCTGTGTTGTGTTTTACCGGCGCACAGCACGCGAACACACACCTTTGCATGTTTTATGAGAGTAAACTGTCTATATGTTTTCGCACAATGTGTCAGAGGCAACCGTGCTTCAGTACACTTGGGTAATGTGAGTGCGGGCCAGCGGGGGACAGGGGAGGGGGGACATCCGTGCTTCAGCACGGTACGGAACAACTGGCCCTAGTGTGAGTGCGCCCTTATTCTACTATAATAGCCATATTTAATCGTAGCCATATAGCACACTGGCCTCAATCTGCTTGAAGAGAAAATTACATCACCTTCATGACTCAGGAGTGGGAGTGTAGTGAAACGCCAAAGTCAAGTTTTTAATTTTAATAATACTAGTAATTAATTCAAATCAAATTGATAGTCATATTTGCGCACCCATTAATAATATGCTTGGCTTCCAAGTGTTGTACATTATGTGAATACTGTTGCTAGGCAACTAACAACAACACGGCTGTGTTTCTTTTTTTTCTTCTTCTGTATTTTAGTGTTAAGTAATGGGAAAAGTAACAACAGCAAAAGTAATCCAACATAAAGTATCTAAGTAAGGTGTTGGGCCACCACAATGACTGGAATACCAGATATTCCCTCATTTGGTGTTTTGATGATGGTGGTGGAGAGCACTGTCTAAAATGTAAGTCCAAAATCTCCCATAGGTGTTCAATGAGGTTGAGATCTGGTGACTCCGAAGGCCACGGCATAAGATTCACATAATTGTCATACTTGTCAAACAATTCAGTGACCCCTCTTGCCCTATGGATGGTATCCTGGAAGAGACCACTCAAAGCAGGATAGAAATGTTTCATCACGGGATAAAGGTGATCACTTAAAACAATTTTGTATTAATTTTTAGTGTCCCTTCCATCTAAGGGGACAAGTGAACCAAACCAGAAAAAAAGCTGCTCACAGCATAACAAAGTTACTGTGGGTCAATCATTCAGGCCTGTACCGTTCTCTTGGTGTACACCACACATGTGCTCGCCCACTTGTTGAGAATAAGGTGAAGGATGACTCATCTAACTATATATATACCTATGAGTTTTGCACCACTGAATTCTCACATGTGCAGTCATCTTTGTAATGAGAGGTTTATGCACTGCAACCCTATTATCTTACTTACATATTGCACTAATGCACAAGAATCACGGTCATCAAATGTGCATTGTTGACCACAATGCCAGACCGTATTTACTGATGTATTTCCCATAGATCTAATTGCAGATGTCACATTACTTTACTGTTTCTTTTGAAATATCAGTCAATTGAGCAGTCTTTGTGACTAAAGCTCCCACTATCTGTGGCCCAACAATCAACCCTCTTTCAAAGTCACTTAGATCTTCTCTTCTTGCCATCTTCAATTAGAATCAACTGGGCCTGCTCAGCATTCTATCCTTCAAATGATGTTTACTCTTGCTGTGTCAAAGTCTGCTTTCAGTATGTTCCCATTAGCAAAGCAGTTACATGTCTTGTAATTACATTGTTGACATTAAGCACTAGCTTTCCAGTCAAACAATGAAGGGTCTGTCACTGATAAGGCTGAAGAAAACCTTAAATTGCGTCTCAGATATCATTAACTGCCGACCTGATGGCTACCAGGGCAGTCAAACCCAGGTTAATTACAAGTAGCTAAAAGTGTAACTCAATCTCCGGTTATCCAGTTTGTAATAAAATGGAATAAATAAATTCCAACAATAAAAAACGGAAAAGAAGAACAGCGACGTCTATTTTGTTGTTAGTTGCCTAGCAACGGCGTTCACGTAACGTACAACTCTTGAAAGCCAAGCATTTTATCATCAACATATTCTCGAGCCACAAATAGATCTTAACCAGTTCAATTAGAATAGCACCATTAAAATAAAATAAAGTAAAAATTAGTCAAGGTCTTTGACTCTGGCAATCTGCTAGACTCTCGCATCATTCTCGAGTCACGAAGATGACATCATTTTCTCCTCTATGGTTATTATTATATGTAGCTATTTTAGTAAAAAGTACAGGAACTGGTATATATATGAACTGTCCTTTTATTCAAAAACTCATAGACTCAATACAGCCCTGGAGGGCAGGAGTGAATGAGCCCAGTTTAATAATAACCGCTCTTAAGAAATAAAGCAAATGCGTCCACGAGGAGACAGTGACATTTCATTAGCTCAGACACCTGAAATGTATATATTATCTCATGCTCTGAACATTTAAAATAAAATTTTAAAACTGAAATAAGATATAATCAGATTATTCCAAAATGTCAGACTCACATACTGTAATAAACTCCAGTAATAGATTCATGGTGCCAATGTGTTGTCTAAAGTAGGGATTTACAGTTGCTAAGAAAATACAGTGACATTCGGGAGAAAATAATAAGTGCCGCTTCTAAGAAAAGACTGGAATTTTGTGATATGATGTGCGGGCCAAACATAAGTTAAAAGGTAGGCTGTTAAACATGATGGGATTACTTTGATGATTATGTTTAAGTTCCTGGCCAGCATCAAAGCTTTCATTTAGTCTTTGTAAGTATAATGATAGCGTTGAGTGGGATAATGTTTACTGGAAATGTTTTCCTTAAGGGAGCTGATGGTGAAATGATGGTGAGCTGTGAAGCTGATTGCACTATTTTCATTCTGAATTCAAAAGGCCTAAATGTTTACACTAAATGAGGTAGACCCTGAATGTTAAAATCGACTTACTTTTTACTTGGGAATATGTGTTTCACAAATACTAATTAATAGCTAAACATTACACATTATGAAAATTCATTAATAAAAATTATAGAAAGAAAATGATTACTTGACTAAGTATTTCTTGAGAGACTCCTACTTTTTGAATGGGAGTCAGTTGGAGCCATTGGTTTTTTGGAACCAGCATCTTGTTGCCAACAGTGGCATTCCACTTTAAGGTACTTTTTTAATGGCTTAACCCTCAAGCCATGCTTGTTTGAAACCCATGGTTGCAATAGACAATTGGAAGAGGAGAAAAAATTACATGTGTGTTATATGTAATATTATATGTTTCTAATGTATAGGCTCTATGAATGTCACATACTTAAATGTTCCTTCTAATATATATTTAGTTTGATCCATGACACTGTGTCATTACTGGTGATGGATTTACAGTTGAAACCCAGTGGCAGTGCATGGCAAATATTACAGAGGAAGCTTGTCAGCTTGGTTTGGAGATCATGTTGCAATATGATCACATGGAGATATCATAGTTGCTTTCACAAACCAGAATGAACCAGTGCTGTTACTTTGGTAATGCTTCTCATTCGTGCTTATGTCCCATTTGTTAGGAAAAATAGCATTTGCATGGCTTTTGTGGACTACAAAACAACATAAGGTGCTATTTATTTTCTCTCTCCAAATACTGCACAACAACATGTGCAAACTTCTCACAGCCATAGGCACTGGTTATTAGTAACAGAGGAATTATGTGCATACCCCTATGAGGGGACATCTCCAATAATACAACTGCAATCCGCAAGAATGAACAATGCCGTTCACTCTAAAAGATGCATGCACAATCACACATTACACAGATCCATACAGCCTAAAACATGACACTGCCTCTGAATTTCTTCTCATCATGTAAAGAATAAAACCATAGCTGAAAGGTTCAGACACACAAATTGTGTGTAAATATCACAGTTAATTGCATATTAACACAGTGCTACTGCAGTATGTTGCTGTAGAGTGATAAAAGTACAAAAGATGCCAGTAGTACATAAAATACCCACTGCATATGATAAAGTAAACGCTATTTCTATGTGGTATCCAAGTGGTGCAACTGAGACGACTAAGTAATCATGTTCCCTAGATTCGAACATATATAATTATGTATAACCTTTTGCAAAATAACAATGACTACAACATTAGATGGGTGATATAACAAGAAAACGCAATTTAAAGACAATTACCCACATTTTTAAAACAAAGGTAACTTACTGCTATACACAGGTAACTAATGTGAGAGAGGTTTGCCAGATCTACAAATCCTGTTGCGCTCCAATCATTGTTTAGGGAACAGCTTGATCAGTCAAACAGCAGGCATTGCCAGCAGAAAAGCCAGTCTAGTTTTGCGTTTCCTGTTAGCCATTCCATTCTTGCTTAATTCCCATCACAAAAAGATATAGCTTTTCTCTTAGATCACATCTGAGTCAGATCCAGCTGTTTCATCTTCAGTTGCAGTTCAAAAGCAAGATTAGTGAAATCAGTTTTTTACAAGGAACTCAAGGTCGATATCTTTATCC
The DNA here is from genome assembly GCF_963691925.1 of Scomber scombrus. Taxonomy (NCBI): domain Eukaryota; kingdom Metazoa; phylum Chordata; class Actinopteri; order Scombriformes; family Scombridae; genus Scomber; species Scomber scombrus. The sequence continues at coordinate 20,685,016 of NC_084984.1, forward strand.
ATTCTGCTAACAAGCTAACTGGTCTCACTGGCTGGTCAGTGCAGGCAGTTTTGCCTTGGTTTTTGTTTTGTTTGTTTGTTGTTTTTTTTAACAGTGGACTGACTAGGGTTGGGGTAATTTCTCGATTACATGAAGCATGTATCCTGTAGAGTTATGGATTAGATGTACTGTGACTATAGTGCCCCATTTTTCGCTGAGTTATAAGGAAATACCGCAGCCAAACTTTGATTCAGTCTTGTTGCACAGTCTTATGAGCACACTTCTAATGAATTAAGCATGCCCTTACATCATACTGTCATCCTGATAATATGCTTAATGAGTCAGTCACACAACTGTTGTGTGTCATAAGAAGTCCATCAAATGAAGTCACCACCATGACTGCCAATTGTGACTCAAAAGAGGCTGTTAAACATTTATTTATACATCTCTTAATCTTGAATCACTGTAAGGGTATTAATCATCATATTAATATTACACCTATAATAAATTCACATACACTTGTAAAGCAGTCTATTACAACTACTTCAATTATTTATATGTACACTAATTTAGTCATATATTTATGCTGGCAGTTTTTATTGATACATTCTGATGACTTTAGCTCTGTTTTAGACATGAAAACATTCAGTGAGCATGTGGTGTTTTAATGAGATTGCCCTCCCCCACAAAACAGCAGCATTAGTCATTAATTTAAGCACTTAAAGTATCTTTTGTTTTTCCCTGTGAAGCAACCTCTTGCAGTAATTAGAATAATGACCGTTCTCTCTCAGAAGCAATGGCGGAAGTGGCGATATGTTGTTAAAGTGCTTCTAAACATCTTTAGAGAGATTAGGATAGATGATTGGGTGTACAAAGAGTTAGCCTTTGACTGCTCTCATCCTGTTTCCTAACAACAGTTAATGTTGGTTTATTTTAATGATGACCGAAGGCTTTCTATTTAGGCTAACAAAAAGATGCATAAAGAAACTAAAATATTTCAGAGATGAGGGGTTATCATTTATTGTCCATCACAATCTCAAAAGAGTGCCTCACTTTCAGCAGCACACCACTCTCCTCTTTTCTTTCTTTTATTCTCCTTTCTCTCTTTTTCTTTGGTTTTGCCCACTGGGGGCTTGCAACATATGACACTAACTTAACCAACTCTTAAACATAAAGGTGGCAGATCAGAAAAAGTGCATCTTGTGGTGCATTTTTGTATGGGCACGTATGTTGTTTTGGAAAGAAAGGTGTGTCAGATCAGTGAGCAAATGCTCACATGGGTTATTTTGGAAGTCAGTGACTTGTTGTCCTTACCATTCATGGCACCAGTGGAACACTAATTCTCAAATGCATTCAGCTATAGCAGCCCTTTTGCTGAACCCAACCTTTTTAGCTCATAACTTCATATCTCCTGGGATAAGTTGGACCACTGCTTACGACACATGAAGACACCAGATGTTCAATATTTGAGTTGGCACTATAGATTGCAGAAACAAACATACAGCTCTTAACATCCCTCACCAAAGAACATTTTACAGCATCTGCAGTTATTAAACTTTAACCGTGTAACCTTACCGGAGATCCTAAACAAGGTCTTGGAAAAATGTAATAAGTTATTTTGCAAGGCCATCTTTAATTTTAGATTTGATGTGAGACTAAAGCATTTCCTAGAAAAGCCTGCAAGAGCTCTTGAACAATTCCAGGAAAAAATACAGACATAAATTTATTGATTAGATTTTATTTATCCCGTAAGACAAGTCTGTTTGCTTTTTACTCCCCTCCAGATCACAGGGACAACAACAGAGCAGAACAGATTGTGTTACTCAAAAACACAATAATCTAAACCATTTGAATATTTGTCCTCATATACATATAGTTCTCTGTTTTTATCACTTTTCTTGAAGTATTCCAGATGTTTATTGCTTGCTTTTATGGCTTCATAGCAACTTCTGCAATCATGAGCGCATGTAGTTTTAGCATGGGTTGTCACATTGGGAATCATTCCCTTCATCCTGCCAGTGTTAGCTTTAGCAGTGTTAGCAGTGTAACGTTTTAAAGCTGTGACTAAAAACAGCACTGAAATCCTTAATATATCTTGTCCTGTAGGTTCCTCACCAGCACCGCCTGTCTGTGGATGTCATCCCAGAGTTGAAGAACTCAGACAACCACTGCAGGAACCCAGGAGGAATCAGTGACAAGCCTTGGTGTTACACCTCAAATCCCAATATACTCTGGGAGTACTGCGCTGTGCCACAGTGTGGGCAGGGGAGCACTGAAGCAGGTACTGCCTTGTGCTGTCTTACATTTATATTTGAGTGAGGAATTGTTTCCAATTCCTGGCTCAAATCCACTCACCACAGAGAATGTGTAGCACACTACATTATTAGCTACAGTCAAGAGATTTAGACACTTACCATATGTGATGCTGTTTCAGAAATATCACCTTAGGCTGCCATTAGTTATGCATGTTGATACCACTAGTGCATAATTAAAAGTGTAAAAGTTAACAACGTAATAAACAGTAAATAAATAGCTTGGATTTTATGCATTTTTGTTGAAAAGTGATTTGAGATACTAATTTTCACCAGTTAAAAAACATTGTATAATCTGTGACACACCTTAGATTTTTAGTAAATGTTAACAATATTAACATTATCCTCTGTTTCTGCAAAAAAAAACGGTTATGTGGACCATAAGTAAGTAATTTAAGAGTCCAAATTACCAATTATTTTTTGATCGATTATACCCACTAGGCTCCATATTAATATAACAGCAACCAAAGAAATAAATGATTGATTCTTGTGAGAATTTAATCATTTTGATTTTTTTCCCCGTTAAAATCAAGATATGTTTCTAGATTACATCTTATAATTATGCATTTACAGAAAAGCATCTTGTTTCATACTGTCTCTTTGTTGGTTATGTGTCAGTGATGAAACCAGAGCCACCAGGCCCCGGTCAGCCACCTCCTCTCCCTCCCGTGTCCACAGTGTCGCCAGCTTACTCCATGTCTGTCATTGTTATCGTCCTGACTGCCCTTGCCGCCACAGTCTTCCTCACCATTACCATCCTTGCCTGCCGCCAATGCAGGAAACAGTGGAGGAACAAGAAGAGGTAAAAGAGAGACGAGAGACTCTGTCTTTCTGCCATTTGCTCTACATTATTGCTTACTCTGTCTTTCTGTCCACAGAGTAATGGAGGCCCCGACGCTCACTGCTCTTCCATCAGAGCTCCTGCTGGATCGTCTCCACCCAAACCCCATGTACCAGCGGGTTCCCCTGCTGCTAAACTCCAAGCTACTGGCCCTCGAGTACCCTCGAAATAACATCCAATATGTTAGAGATATCGGCGAGGGAGCCTTCGGACGGGTTTTCCAAGCTAGGTAAGAGAGGGAGATGAAGCAAAGGCAAAAAGCTGTTAAAGGTAAAATAGACTAACTATATATCTATCCAACTGGACAAATAGAGGAGAGAAGAAGGTATGGGGTTAGAAATGCAGAGAGAAAGAAAGGCAGCTGGAATAGCCTTCCTCCCCAAACGAGTAAGAAGTTGTAGCGGATGTGAAGCTTGTTTGCAGTATTACTTTACATCTACTAATATTTAATATTGCTGTGTCACCATCATAATCACTGCCAGGGGCTAATATGATGATGTGGATCATTCTCAGGCAGAGGAAGAGAGAGGGGTGAGACAGGATTCAGAGAGAGGGGGGGAGATAGAGTGACTAAACAAAGACACCGGTCATTCTGAGAACTGCTGCGTCATTCACAAAGTCACAAGGAGAGCTGCTACAGGTGTCACTTTCACTCCACTTTGACCCTGTTCACAGCGAGACACAAGTGTCTCAAACCAATCCCTATAATGAGACTAAATACCCTAACCCTAACCCTGAGTCATAAAGTAGTTACATTTCTGAAATGTCATACATTTCTTTAA